>NW_026926198.1:0-27162 GCF_032062105.1 Saccostrea cuccullata | reverse complement strand
CAACAAATTCCTGTTTCAATGTTCCAGTTTGTTAAGTAACATCAGCGAGAGACTGTATGAGAGCGAACGAGAAAGAGAGAAGAATATGGAGATAATGAACAGTAATCAATATCAAAGTCCATAGAACAATACAAAATAGGAGCAGACCAAACACGGACCTCCGAAACATCAGAGGTGGGTGAGGTGCCATGGAGGACTGAGCATCCCCTGCTGACCGGTCACATCCGCCGTGTGCTCATTTGTCATGATCATGAAATAACGGAAAAATCCGTCGTCAATTGATTGTATAAATAATGGACTAACAATTGGTATGAGAAACGTCAGTCAGCATTTGACTCAATGATAAATTGTATTTGCTGGCAAGGTCATTGTATCGACCAAAGAACTGGTATGATGACTTTAAACGGGACTGCTGATATTGAGAGAGATGTTATCAATATTACTAAAATAAAACGGCTTTACCAAATTTACCAGATTTCTTTCCTTACCAATATAATGAGGTATTTGTTATAATCGTATACTTGTTTTCATGATGTCTTTTGTTTATCATAAATATTGCTAGCAACTTGATTTGAATTCTAAGTATGCTTCTAATTTACGTTTTGCTTACAATTTTTCCGGTGGTAATGATTTCGTCTACTTCAACGACATTCTGATTGGCTGAACACTCAGGAGGGATGTCATTAACGTTAATGACGGCAATATTGGCCTTAACTTGGTCATATCGTCCACCTCCATCAGTGACTCTGATCGTGAGTTCGTAAGCTGATTTAGATTCAAAATCAAGGGGGGCAAGTATTAAAATTTCACCTGATTTGGGGTTGATGTAAAACCTGTTTTCCTCATTTCCAGCTGAAATAAAATGCCGACTCAGTGTTAAACAATATACAATCAATCAATAAATCCAGCTACAAATACATAAGATTTTGAACTGCATAAAATATCAAGGAAATTTTAAAGGAAACACAAGAGAAAACAAAGGAAAACCAATATATTGTTCGTTTCGTATTCATACCCCAGAATAAAGGGATAAAATATTGGTATATCATTTATAATACGAAAAACCTATGGAAATTACAGCTCAAGATCAAAAGTCGATAAAATAAAATGAATAAAATTTGATTTGTCTTATTTTGTGATACCTCTAATGGTAAATGTCAGGGTCCCGTGAAGACCGAGATCGATGTCGTCAGCGGAGGTGTTTAAAACCCGCGTACCCGGTACGGCACTCTCCGGTATCTGTTGAATGGATAAATCCTTTTATACATCTCGAAATATTACAGCATGTACATGTACTTGTAAAGATTTTTTTCTTTAAATTCAAACGTGAAGAAGTTAAAATTGATGTACGTCACAATGCATTAGAAATTTTAATTCAGTGCCGGTCGAAAGGAAATGACAAATATTACAATAACAAGTTAATGCAGCAAAATAAAAAAAATATAGGCAAATTTTAAAATGTAAACGCTAGAGAAGCTTTGAAAACTAAAAAACAATTCTTAGATTTGAATTACAATTGTTTTAAAATCAAAACGACTTCACAGAATGAATTTTTATTAAAGTAAAATATCAAGAAAGTTTTTTATTGCAGAGAAGAAAAGAATATTGTAGAAAAATATAAAATGAAATTCTTGGTATATGATCTACAAGTCGTGCTGTTCTTCTAGATTTGTCAGTTAAGTATGGAAAGTTTAAGAAGGAAAGGATTTGTTAACACGTTTGTCGTTTTGTTTTGCTTTATATTTGTCATCAAATTATTTGATTTCCTAGTTAGATATAATAATAAATAAATTTTGCTTCTTTAGAATACAAAAACAGGGCAATAGTAGTATCCATGGGATATCAAATGATTGTTGGAGGCCAGGGTTTCAAATTTTACCAAATATTGTCAATGAGAAATTCAAAAATATTATCAATAAAAACTAAGACGTATTGTGTGGAACTCGGAGTTTTCTTTTCACAAACTAAGTTTTCAGATGGCCGATGCATATATAAAATAATTCATTTCTTTAATGAATGATACAAATGTCTATGATTTCAACAATTATGATTTGATCTCTGAAATGGCTGCAAAACATTGAAAGAAGATACTTTTTCTATTATTGATTTAGATACATTAGTGGTTTATTTTTCTAAAACCAAAACATTTCTTCTTTGTGTATTGGTGGCTTGACACAGGGAAGTGAAATGCTTAAAGTGCGGCAAGATCGAACGCCTAGAGATCCACTGCTGCCGCTGGCTAGCCTACATGTATTTAAAAAGGAAAGTAGAATGCGTAAATCTTCTCCCGCCAGTACAAAGCCCCTACACTACCAAGACTCCTCAATGCCTCCTCGTGGCGATGCACGGTAAACTAGGGTCCTTGCACCCTTGGCTAAATTGGAGGGGATCTCGGAGTATCAAGGACCCGAGATATGCAGTGTGTAAGCCCACCAGCATTTGGACATGCCCTACCACTCATCAACATTGCCCCAGCTATGGGTTAATAGCCGGCTAGATAGGAATCATTAGCCATGGTACGCAACCTTTCTAAGAGATGGATCTCTGACATAAAATTCAAACAATTGCTCGATGGGAGTCAACAGCTTTGGATAGTAGCCCATCTAAAGGATGTAGACCTTGACTACAAATCCCTTGGCAGGGCGTTTGGCACCAGGTTAATCACCTTGTCCTGTAAAAAAAAACTCATGATTGCAGAAACTACTATAGACGCTACCTATGCTTGCCCTTCAAGAGTTGGAGCTAATGTAAATATTATTGAAAATGCAACTGAGGATCGCCATGCAAAACAGAGAATGACGTTTAACAAACTGATACCCGTGTTTTCACAAAATTTGCGCAGTGGAATGTACGTACCACGTACGAGACGGGAAGATGCGCACAATAGTTAAGGAAATGAGAAACTACATAGGTCGAAACCACTAGATTTTTCAAAGAGATAGGTGATATTTTGTCGATAAAACAGGTTTTTTTTCACGTGATATGCGTGTACATAGTTTTAGCAGGTAATATATAGCGCCTTGGTTTTAGACTGCAGGTGAAGGTGTGCAATTATTATTAATCCCGGTTTCCAATATGCTCCAATATAAAATTGAGCATTGAGCAATGTCTTTAGAATATAATCTTTCAATTTCGGTCTTTTAAAGTAATAAAGAATCTTTACAGTTTTTCCAGTACCAAGTTAAATATTGTGCAGTAAACCGACGAAAACCATGTGTCGCCGTTGAATCGTAAACACATCGTAAACACATAGTAGACTGTCATTCTTTCGGACTCATTCACTTGATTGGAGAACAGGTGTGACGAAGACATCGTCACGTGTTGAAAACTGCTTTCAATATAAGATAGTGGTCTTGACTTGCTACATCATCGACGTCCTAGGCATAAGCGAAGCAAGATGGAATCAAAGTGGAAATATAACACTGAGTAGAGGAGAAGAAGTTCTTTATTCTGGCAATGAGAACAAAAATGATCATCATACAAAAGGAGTGGCAATAATGCTATCAAAGAAAGTAAAAAAAAAAAACGGTCTCATTGGATGGGAACCTGTCAACGAAAGAATAATGTGGGTGCGACTTAAAGCTAAATGCCAAAACTTTACTATCATTCAGTGCTATCCACCAACCAATGAGGTTGAAGAAGAGGTTATTGATAACTTCTATGAAAATCTACAGCAAACTTGGAACAACACCCCAAAGAGAGATATTAGAATATTGATGGGTGACATGAATGCTAAGATCGGCCAGAGTAACAAAAGCAGAGAAAAAGTAATTAAAAGCACGGTATTGGAGTGAGGAATGAAAATGGAGACAGACTAATTGAATTTTGTGAAACAAACGAACTAGTGATAGGAGGAAACCTTTTCCCTCAAAAGAACATCCACAAAACGACCTTGCAATCACCTTATGGTAAAACAAAAAACAAAATCGATCACATTATGATAAGTCAAAGATGGAGAAGTCTGTTGCAAGATGTTAGAGCTATGAGAGTAGCAGATGTTTTTTTCCGACCACCACATGATACTAGCCAAAGTGAAAATCAAACTGACAAAAAAAACCGCAAAAAATTGAGACAAAGAGAATGAAGTACAATCAGGAACTAGATATTGAGGGTGAATGGACTGCTTGAAGAGATATCATCAAGAATACATGTGAAGAAGTCCTAGGAAGGAAACCCAACAAGAAGATAGAATGGATGTCTGATACCACATGTCAGAAAGTTGAAGAAAGGCGTAAGATGAAAGAAAACGTTAACAACGCTAAAACAAGGGCACAAAAGAGTGATGCCCATGCCAAGCACCAAACTTTAGATAAGGAAATTTGAAAAAAAATCATTCAGGAATGACAGAAGAGAGTATGTTAACCAAATTCCAACAAAAGCAGAAAAAGCTGCCCATATGGGAGATAAAAAAGACTCTATGACATCACCAAAACATTAAGTAGACATAAAACATGCAAGTCTAAACCGGTTAAAGACAAAGATGGTAAAGTTCTCACCAAACAAAATGAACAAATGGAGAGGTGGAATGAGCACTTCATTGATGTCTTGAATAGGCCAGAACCGGACCAACCGGTGACCTTACCACTAGGGGAAGACCTAAGCATAAGATTGACAATATAAAGAAACAGGAAATCAAGAAAGCATTAAAATCATTGAAGAATGGTTAAGCGGCTCGAGTAGATGGTATACCACCAGAGGTGTTGAAATACGGAGGAGAAGATATAAGTGAATACCTGTTTAAACTATTAAATAAAATCTGGGAAGCTGAGAGTATACTAACAGAATGGAAAAAAGACCTGGGGCTACTTTTTAAACTGTCAAAAAAGGGAGACCTAAGCTGCTGTGAAAACTGGAGAGGCATAACCCTTCTGCCAGTAGCAAGCAAGATCCTATGTAGAGTTATACTAAACAGGATGAAAGATGCGGTGGATAAAGTTTTACGGGATGAACAGGCAGGCTTTAGATCCAACAGAAGCTGTATGGACCAAGTGCAAGCGATACATGAAACATCTCTCATTGATTGATTGAGTTGCATGAAACTGGAAAGAAGATGTGGCTAAAAATTAACATAAAGAAAACAAAAGTTATGAAAATCAAGACTAGAAAAAGTGGACCAATCCCAATTTAGGGGGAAGAACTGGAAAAGGTAGACAAATTTACTTACTTAGGGTCCATCTTTAGTAATACAGGTGGTTCAGACGAAGACATTAAAGTTAGTATAAGCAAAGCCCGACAGGCCTTCACAATGCTCAAAGCTGTCTGGAGTTCCTGTACACAGAATATTTAATACTAATGTTAGATCAGTGCTTTTCTACCGAAGCCTATAGACCTAGGCCTATAACCTAGAGACTAACAATAGGACTAAATCAAAAAATCCCGGTATTTACCAAAAAATGCCTATGACACATCTGTAAAGTGACATGGCCGAGTAAAAAATCAAATGAAAGCTACTAGGGCGAACCAGCTAAGAAGCAACATCCCTCCCGATTATGAAACGAGCATGGCAGTCGATTGTCATACATGGATAAGGCCCCAAAACATCACTAGAAAGGCATTGTACTTGAATACTCAAGGTCAGAGAAAACAAGGGCGACCATTACACAGTTGGAGGAGAACAAGATTGAAAGAGCTTGAAGATATTGGAAAGACATAGAATGAGGCAAAAAGAAAAGCCCAAAACAGAGTAAGATGGAGAACGACTGTAGTAGCCCTGTGCTCAACTAGGAACGAAGAGAACTAAGTAAGTAAGTAAGTAAAACATTTTTTGCAACGTGAAGTTTGAATTTCCTAAATTTATTCTTTTACTCTACTCATTTTAAAGAGAAAGGAAACGTGCCAATTTCCATTCAAGAAGAGAATTTGACACAAATTTAATGTGACAGACTCTATGGTATCTCCTTACGATATAAAATAAGTCAACATTTGCGTACAAAGAGTTCCTTAACCTAAAATGCTCAACTGGGTACTTTTGCAATTTAAAAAAAAGGGGGCAAATCAGTTCGATAGAGACCAGTATGAAATATATTAATGTCCTTCTTTTCAGAGGATGATGATATTAACGAACCGGATTCTTAACTTTCCCAGGATGCTTCCATATTAACAATACTAATTGTTCTCCAAAGGAAAATTTTAAAAGAGTTTTCCTATGTCATGATTTGAAGACATATATATTTCCCAAGAATGCCTTTGATAGAGATCCCGTTCAGATGTGGAAAAAAATATTTTTCCTGTTGTTTCCTTTGTGGTTTTCGATACCTTTTCTGTTAACAATATTAACAAACTTGAATACCCTTCGCCTAAATGGCACCTTTAAACAGGTTTAATCTTTATTAGCAGGTTGAATTTATATTAGCTTAGTGGTTCCAGAAAAATGATAAAAATTAAAGAAGACAAAAGACGTCCTTAACTCTTTAATCAGAATATCCGAAATGTACATGTACCTTCAGATCAAATGAATTTAGAAAAAAAAAATTTACATTCGCACATATCTTTCTTAGATGATCCTATTGAAGAGAAAATACGTTCAGTTCTGCGTCATGTGTGAGTTTTATTTTTGGGTCAGGGGTCATATTTTGTTTTGGAACATTTCTAAGTTAATAACGATGAAAAGATAAAATGATAAACAAAATGGATATTTTTCAATCACGAGATGTGGTTAATCTTTCGATGTGAATAAGGCTTTGGAAACTATAATTAGCCTAAAGCCGCATTTACCTTTTCAATCCGAAATTCCTTTGAAGTTTCAAGACCAAACAACTTCTAGGTCATTGTGCGTTACACCATATGTAGCAAAACGGCGACCCGTTCGTATAATAAAAGCAGTTAAATCTATTCGTCTCAAATGTAAATACAAGTAATAAACTAAAATGTTGAAAAGTTCACCTGTTCACTGGGGAATGAACTTTTAGTTTAATACGTGATCAAATCAGCTGAGAAGGCCTTTCCGCTTCATAGGATTTGATCACGTGTCCAACTAAAAGTTCATTTCCCAGAGAACTTTTTAACATTAATGTATATTCCTTAATTGAATCCTGTAAACTTATATACTGTAACACTGAACCTTGATCATCTATACATGTAAATGTATCGTTACTTTTCCTAGTATGCCACTATATCATGCAGATTTTTATTGGAAGTACCTGTACCAATATGAAGTATCTTCTTACCTGTGCATTATAACTAGGAGCGAGGAATTTCGGACCGTTATCATTTATTGGGTTGATGTCTACAAATACTCTGGCTGTTCCGGTCTTACTGGGATTTGTTTTAGGATTATCCACGCCGATCACAGTGAGTGAATATAAAAAATTCTGTCCCGACAACAACTCATAGTCAACTGCAGTGTTTGTTGTCTGGATCCGGTTTCCGGAGA
Organism: Saccostrea cuccullata; assembly: GCF_032062105.1. NCBI lineage: Eukaryota > Metazoa > Mollusca > Bivalvia > Ostreida > Ostreidae > Saccostrea > Saccostrea cuccullata. The sequence continues at coordinate 19,790 of NW_026926198.1, read as the reverse complement.
GTTTAAACTTTTGGATGGGATCGTCGCCATTTTGAATGGATAGAGAACACCCCGGGTTGGGACCTTGATCCCGATCAGAACAGACGAGATCAGTAAGATCGGTCACATCATGATCTACAGAAAATAAGTATTCAAATATTTAATTTTAGTCGCACACAAACCACACGTGACTCATTTTCTTATATTATACTTTCATGTAAATTACTTTAATCTGATTCGTCGAGAAACATTTGATAAAAAAGACTACTACGCGCTGAATAATGAAGCCACGCCCTCCTGCGTAGCAACAGTAAACAGTTAACATTTTCACCCCTCGAAAACCATTGTCAACCTCGGCTGCGCCTCGGCTGACAATGGTTTTCTTGGGGTGAAAATTTTCAATTTTACACTCAACTGCAGGCAATATTTATATGAAATCAACATGGTATTCAATTGCCATCACAACCTTATATTTCAAATATGAGGTCTTGATTTATAAATATACTAAAAATATCACTGACGTTAGGAATGCTTATGGAAGAATTAATGATTAAGAAATGTCCTTGTAAGTTTCTATAGACATTTTTTTTATAATAGATAATATTAAAGTGAGAAGTCTAGCATATTTATCGATGTAAAATTTCAACTTGCAAAAATAATATGGAAAAAATTTAGATTTGAAATTTTAACAAGTCTTTGTAATTTTAACCATCATTGTAGAGAGCGATCTAATGTTAATGATCACAACACATCATGAACTTGAAAAGAAAATAGAATATATCTATTCTTGACACTCTTTATATTAAGTGCAACGTCGGACTGGACAGCGCTAAATAAAGTATTCATACTTATTTTGATCATAAATTAAACATATATCGATTTGAATTTTGTAAATTTAAAATATATATGGTCTTAAAGACATGTGCATGTATAAATATTAATGCACACACGTATGTTAAATAAAGAAAATGTAGCGTATGTCACATACAATTAATAAAAATTCAATATTTTTATTTTTTGATGATTTTATGAAGTTTTTCTTACATTAGACTACGCCTTGTGGTTTGCATATTCATTTTCTTTTTACACATGCACCGTTAGTTGAAAGTATGCAATGTTTTAAAACTGTTATATCTCAACTAAATCATGGTCTTTAGACAAGTCTTATGTAGGTTGCCAGCTGCCACCCAAATTTATTTATGTATGTATACATATGAAAATATTGTCAAAATCAAATCATGGTCTGTATACCAAAGTTTTCCGTGTCATTGTGGTCATTGTGATAAATAATACAGCATTCGTCATGAATTTAATGGACAGTTATTGTACAATCCACATTATCTTACACGTACCTTGTACCTCGTTTTCGTTGATATCCTTATACAGAACCTCCCTGGTGAATCTTGGGAAGAATTCGTTAACAGGCTCAATGTTGATAGTGATATTATTCTTCACTGGATAAGCATACACACATTCGTATGCGCTAAAATGAAGACGAAATATAAAACTTTTATATTCTTTAAATTTACATGCATTGCTTGCTGATTTTAATAGTAATCCAACAACCAAGCTCTATGGTAAACTTGATGACTTTCGATAGTAAACTACTTATGAAGCAATATACCTTCATCACCTGTATACAAAATTTATATCTCTTAGTTGATTCAAAACGTGAGAGTATGCTCTACGTATGTACAATTTATAAAACGTAGTAAATTATTGACAAAGAAGTTAATGAAACAAAAATATTAGCAGTAAGTTCTATGGTCGATGCAATTACCTTGTCAGTAAATACAATTTATCATTGAATAAAATGCTGACTATTGTTTTTATATTTATTGTAGCAACATTATTCACACACAGAATTGATGACTGATTGCCCGTTATTTCCCGATCATGACATGGACCATACAGAGGGTTTGGCCTGTAAGCAGGGGATACTCACTCCTCCATGGCACCTGATCCCACCTCTAATGTTTTGGGGGTCCTTCTTTACTCTGCTTCTATTTTGAATTGTTTTCTTGACTTTTGTGCTTGAAAACTGTTCGTTTTCTCCGTATATATCATAATACTTGAAATATATTATTAAATTGATGTTCGTACCTACCACGTATAGTTTATAGGTTGCTACAAATTAAATAAGCTATAGAGAATTTATCCCTTGTTCCGATTCATACTATTCTGTGGCTGCGATCTGTGCTGTAGTATTTCACGCATTCATGATACTTACCTAATATATAAAGTGTACGTTTTTGTTGTTTCATAATCCAGATTTCCGGTAACTAGAATCTGGTTTCCACTGAGTCCAAACTCAGGAATGACTGTATCAAGTTCGTAATACTCCGTGTCTGTGGCGCTCAACGGGTACACCAGAAACCCCGGGGGAGCGTCTTCTCTGACAGACACTGTGGCTCCGGAACCAGGGGGGCTGATGAAGACGGGTTCCCCGTCATTGCCGACGTCATGGCAATATTCATTGGCGGCAAAAACTGTAACTAAAGATAAACATTTTTCGCAAGAACTTCTATTTTTGTAAGTTACAATTGTTTAAAATATTGAAGTCTCAAATCGGACGCAAAGAATAAATACACAATTTAAAAACTTTATATCTTATTATATTGTATAAGCAAACGAAATGTGTCTTCAGAGAAAAATATACATCAAGATATATCTCATGCCACCTCTGAAGTTTTACAGGTCCGTGTTTGCTCTGTTTTCTATTGTTTTATGGACTTTGATATTAAATACTATTCGGCATGTAACAAGTAACACTCTGGCCACGGGATACGTCACTCTATCTCTTTTCTGAACTACAGCCTTAGAGGACGGACGTTTTCAAGTTTTTTTGTTTACCTTTATCTATCACGTCTTCGTCATTTTTTGGTTTTAATTTTTTCTAATATATTTTTTTGCGTTTTCAGAACCATTTTCATGATGTTTCGGTTAAGTATAAGTTTTATTTACTGGAAATAAGGATTACCTTCCTTTACACAAAATATTGGTTTAATTTTCATCTTTATATTTTATTTCTGCTGAAACAAGTCACTGTTATTAATAATTTTGAGAATTTTAAACTAATCGTTTAACGTCACAAAAGAGGCAACACACGACACTTTAACAAACTTTTTATTTATTGAGGGAGAATAAGAAGAGGTGATTTAGTGTATGAGGATTATGGGATAAAAATTAGAATTTGATTGGTATTTGGGCTGTCAAAATAGTTATTGCATTAATATGAAATTACCTTTGGGTATTTATGAAGTTCAAAGTTCAAAAAACGTAATATTAACTTTTCACTATCATAGTTAAGGTTGCTACTTTTTTGTTAGGATTACATGAATAAAAGTTGCCTATAAAATATTTAATTGAATCATATAATTTAAAATATTACAAATTAATAGAGAAGAAGGAAAGCATGTTCTTAACCTTATACAAATACTTGTTAAGACCTTCATAGGTTCATACAAATACTTGTTTAAACATGACACAAACAAATGAGACAATGATTAATCTTTAAGTATTAAAATAGAATTTAAGAATACTTAAAAGTTTCACCAAAGCACACCAACCTGGACTGCAGCAAAAGAAAAACACAAACAATGTGACCATTTGCTTACTCCTGTCATGGCGCTTATCCATGTTAATAATGCAACCAAAAGAAAACAATGCTATATTTATTGACTAGATTCTAAACATTCGGAAATAATGGAATCACTCCTTTTTCCCTTTAAAATAAAATACACTTACCTTGTTTCATTAAATGTTCCGTTGTTCTACATCTCCCGCACATTTAAAATAAATGTTTCTCCATATACGTCCTCCACAGAGCGTGGATCCGATCAGATGAAATCAAAGATACGGTATAAAAAGGTGATTCTGTACTTTTAAGGTTTTGATTTTGAATAATAAATTTCTTTTGGATATTAAATGTTTAATTTACAAGAAAAAATCGGAATGAGTGCACACTCATTTATCTTTTTTTGCAATTGAGAGAACTATACAGCTACGTAGATACAGGATTAATGGAGTATTAGATCTTATAATGCGTAAAAAGGACCGACATTCTTTTCAAAATAAAACATCTTGGTATATAAATGTATTAGGTTTTAAATGGTATGATTATCTTTTATACAAAAACAAATTTTATGAGGAGGACGCACAGGTATGTGAAAGTTCTGCATACTTGTATTAGTTTCGTGGATATTTTTATGCAAAGACCAGAACAAGTGCTTTTTTATCAAGAGTTAATGATTTTAAATATGTTTTTTTCATGTGCTTTACATGAACTATCCTGCTTCTTACTTTTTGTTTAAACTGCAAAATAACTCGGGGGAAAAGCAGCAAATTAATCGAGGAATAGATGCAATTCTTCTTGGGAAAAGCAGTGTCTAATCGCAGAAAAATGAAAAGCGTCTCTATTTTTAAACAAGCACATACTTATATGGCTAATCAACTTGAATCTACACACTGAAAATAAATATCTTTTATAGCCAAAACAATTCTTGATATATTTGATATTTGAATTTTGTTGTTTTACGTGTCTTTTCACGAATATTAAGAGGCAACAACACATTTGGCTGCAAATGTAGACCTTTACTCAGCATTCAGCACTCAGGCTCATTGGGCAGATCGTCATCTTTTTCGTGCAATCACTTGTTTCTACATAGAACCTGAATTAATATGGAACAGTCTCCAGGTTCCGCGACAGGATTCCAACCCAAAGGAATATGTAAGGATTAACTTATTACTCTGTAAATCCGGTGCAAGCGCTCTAACCACTACGCCTTGCAATCGACAATGTTTAAATCAATCGACAACTAGAGAATTCTCCTTTTGTAATAATTTCTGCTTAATTACTGAAAGGAAAAAGAAACGCAGGGTAAACTTTTGAGTGAATTATTTTTTTTCTTTTAATCTTTTTCGGTATTCCTATCTAACTTTTAAAATCATCTTTCAAAAAGATATAAATCTCATTTGATTTTGTCGAATAATTCATAATGAGTTATTGAAGCTCATATGACAATACCCCCAAAAGTGAAAATCGTAAACTCTCATTATCTTCAATGTCTCTCCCACACATCTGTCACAACCTTGATTCTCCTTTGCATGGAATTCATCGGAGTGTTTATCATTAAAACACTGGTTATATTGGGCATGGATAACCACGCCTAAAAATTAGTCAAACGATGCGCGCATGCGCAAGTGAGAGGAACACAACAATAAGTTGACAGGCTCAAAAAACCAAATTGCAGAATTGCTTTCTTTCATTTTTCGTGTGAATGTAATGATTATAATAGTCTAGTGTATAAATGGCGGTTTTTGTGGTAGTAAGGTGGCGAATTAAGAGATGGCAGGACGAATAACTCGCTCGTAACACGACTCTGTTTCGCGTTAACGTCATCGTCACGGTTGATTGAAATCCATCCCAGGCCCTCACAGACAACGGGTAAAAAGTTTTATTGTTCCAAAAACTTCTGATCTGAATAATGTTGTTAGGGGAAGTTGTCGTCTGAATCAGAATTCTGTCTTCTAATACCAATTCGTATAAGAACTTCTTTCTTTTTTTTAACTGTGTCACAAATTGGATAGTTCCCCTTCGAATGTCCAATGATTTCTATACATCGGTTTTTGTTTTATATATTTCTAATTTTTTGATGGGTACATGTACGTGGTGTAGGAATTTAGATCCCTAACAACTTACTTTTATATTGTGAAACTTATATTGGTTATTGAGTTATTATTCACCTTTCCTTTTCTGCAGAAGTTGACTTTTTTGTAATCTGTACAATTGCTTTGAAGTTTGACAATTAAATTTTCTTCATTAAAGATAATTTATACAGTCATATGACCTCTAATCAATCGATTAAACATTTCTGATTGCTTAAACTATCATTTTTGTCCAAAGCAGCATCTTATATTAATAAAATTGTTTTATGTACAATCAAAGAGTAGATCATGCTGAGCTTTCTATCAGCGGTGAAAACCTTTTCACTTAAGCCAAGCATCTGTTTTCTGTTTTTATCCTTAGCGACAAGATTAATATTAATAACAATATTGACAATGATAAAACGGCTTAACAATTTAGACAATGATATACACTTTCTACGAGTTTCACAAATTCTTAATCTTTGAATTTTTTTTAAACTGAGAAGTAGTACTCCTGTTTATATGGTTTATGGCGAAATGGGACGCTACCCTCGGCCTTTTTAGATATAAAATGGCTAAACAATATAGTAAACATTGTACATGTAATATGCAATTTTTACATCTTTTTTAATTTGTTGTCAACTATCGACTCCTGGGTATTAATCAAGCTATACAACTACACATATAGGGTACCTGTACGAGTCTGTCCTCCTTAGTTTTTTTTTCTTTTGTTGGTTTCTTTATCATTTAAATGTATTTCCCTTATTTCATGTGTATCTTGTATTCTGTTTTTGTAAATATTGTACATAGAACCTCATTTATCATCTATTGATTTGAGTGAATAAATTGAATTTGAAATTGTTGATTGATAAAAATTAAAGCAGAGAAGGAAGACAAAGTATCCATGCAGTAAAAATTCAGAAAAAGGGGGCAGCGAAATAGATACTTTACTTGAATAAGAGATGCTTGTTGTATAAATCGTTGATAAACAACTCATATGTATTCTTAACCTACTGTTGGCCAGAAGAACTGTTTTGATGTCCATTCTATTTTTTTGTTACATTTTCTACCTTTCTAAGAATATTCTGAACATATTTAATTTTGCTGCTGCTCTCACAGCTTTGGAATCAAAAGAGGTAAATAAAGTTGCCAATGACAGAAGAACCTTAACAAAAATTACTATCAAATATTTTACTATTGTAAATCAAAGTTTTTTACTAAAGGAAGGATATGGAGGTAACGAACAGTATTCAATATCAAAGTCCATAAAACAATACAAAATAGGAGCAGAACAAACACGGACCTCCGAAACATCAGAGGTGGGATCAGGTGCCATGGAGGAGTGAGCATCCCCTGCTGACCGGTCACACCCGCTGTGTGCTCATTGTCATGATTGTGAAATAACGGAAAAATCCGTCGTCAATTCAGTGTATAAATAATGGACTAACAATTGGTATGAAAGTGAATCAAAGCGTCATTCAATGGATTTCAGATTGTTGTTAGTAATTTTTTTTTAATTCGTAAACTTGGCATTTATAATAGTAATTTTAGGTATAATAAAATGTTCAAATATTTAAATAAAATGAATTACTACATGTATAAAGTCACATGTACTCTAGAAGTTACTTTCACGTGATAGTTACCATTCTCATCATTGCTTTTTTAGCTCACCTCAGCGAAGGCTCAAATGAGCTTTTCTGATCACATTTTGTCCGTCGTCCGTCCGTCCGTCTGTTTGTCCGCCTGTAAACTTTTCACATTTTCCACTTCTTCTCAAGAACCACCAAACCAATTTTAACCAAACTTTGTACAAAGCATCCTTGGGTGAAAGAAAAATTAAATTATTAAAATGAAGGTCCTCTCTCAAGGGGAGATAATCAAGAAAAGACAAAATTAGGGTGGGGTCATTAAAAATCCTCTTCTCAAGAACCACTGGGCCAGAAAAGCTGAAACTTATGTGAAAGCATTCTGGGGTAGTGTAGATTAGAAATTGTTCAATTCATGTCCCCTTGGGGTTGAGTAGGGCCACAATGGGGAATCAAAGTTTTTCATAGAATTACTGTATATAGGAAAAATATTTAAAAATCTTCTTTTAAAGAACCACTGGACCAGAAAAACTGAAACGTAGGTGGAAGCATGCTGAGGTTGTATAGATTCTAAATTGGTCAAATCATGACCCATGGGGGTTGGGTGGCGCCACAATAGGGAATCAAAGTTTTACATAGAATTTTTTAGGAAAAATACTTTAAAAATCCTCTTCTCAAGAACAACTTGGCCAGAAAAGCTGAAACTTATGTGGAAGCATCCTGGGGTAGTGTAGATTTTAAATTGTCCAATTTGACTCGTAGGGTACGATTGGGTCACAATAGGTATTACAAGGGGGAAATCTGGTTAAGAATATGTGACGTAGTTTATATTGGGTTTCAGCCACCCCCCATTTTTTTGTATAATCTATCAGGTTATATAGTTTATATATATCATATTGTAAATCCGGAATGTGGGGTATATTTTGGGTTGGACTTTATAACTACTGAAACCCGCCAAATAAACATAACGTGCTTCACCTCTCCTGTTCTTTATAGGTAAGAACTCAAATTTATACATGTTAACATGTTTGTAACTGTTTCCTTTATATATGATATGTTTGATATAAAACATTTGTTCTTGAAATATTGCGATTAGGTGAATTTCAATGTATTTGTGAATATTTTGATGCAGCAGCATGGTCTAGTCACGTGGTTCGAGTTCAGTGTAAAGTCTTTATTTTGAGTTATAACAATAGTAAACAGATTATATGTACTAAATTGTCATGTTTATGATCACAGAAAGTATTTCCTAAACGTATAGATTTGATTTTCTAAAGAATGTATAAAATTTCATTTGTTTCCGGAATGAGTTGTGTTGCTCGGTTTAGAGTCATGTTTTAGAGTTTGTTATCTGTTTCCTGTTTGAGGCAAAACGTAAACAAATACCGTTGTTAATGTGTTTTGGCTGTTTCGGACATAAAGCTATGGTATTATTGAATGTTTTATTGATAAATTATCAAACGAAAGTTCCTTGTCACATGTTTTATTCTAGTCAGTCAGATTTTGATGTCGTAGTAAATTAGTTATTGTAAATCCCCTAGACTAAATGAGTGCATGTATATGTAATAATGTATATGTTGTATGTTAGATTTATAACTACTGAAACCCGCCAAATAAACATAACGTGCTTCACCTCTCCTTTTCTTCATAGATTCTGCCAGGCCAGGGTAACATTTTGGGGGCTCGTCCGGGATCTTATCATGGCAGAGTTGACAGAGGAGATGCTGGAGGTGAGATCAAAGCTGATGATGACACCACTGGACGTACTGAAGGGAATTCTGGAGGAATTCGGGGAGACTGTTGATACTTCCAAGGGTCGACTAGTGGTGGCTATGCAAGCAGATCAATTCTTCATGAAGGAGATGGAAGGCGAACAGTCTGGAACTACATTGCTTTCAGTAAAATTCACTTTAGCAGAGGCAGCTAAGAAAGAACTTGAAAAAACTGTGGGTATGAAATCGGAAACTGAAAGTGCGAAGGACACTAAGTCTCCAGGGATTTCAGAGGAAGAAAAAGAAAAGAAACCGGAAGTCAAGAAAGAAAATCCCACAGCTGTAAAGCTACACAAGGACTTTAAAATCAGCGGCCAGGTTGATTGTAAGGCAGGGATTTCTTACACAAGCTTAATTCGACAAATCGAAACTGGTAAACAGAAGGGATATTCGGAGGTTGACATCATTGATGGTGTGATCAAGGCAGTTGTACCATCCTCGAGTCTTCGTAGTTACCTTGATGGAAGACCTGACATAAATCTGGCTACGCTGAGAAGTATTCTAAGAGGACACTACGCAGAAAAAAATGCTACTGAGTTGTATAGTGAACTCGCCAGTGCGACCCAAAATCCGAAGGAGAACCCTAATGATTTCCTTTTGCGTGTGATTTACCTCAGGAACCGGATTCTGTTTGCTTCGCAGGAAGATAACAGTGAACTCAAATACAGTCCAGAACTGGTTGCTGGTCTATTCAGAAGAACAGTTTACACAGGGTTACGGGACACAACATTACGACATGAGATGAGGAAACATTTGGACAAAGTGACTATATCTGATGCGGAGCTCATGCATGAGCTGAATCAGATTCTTATACAAGAGACTGAGAGACTTAACAAGCTCCAGACTAAACAGTCAGTGTCTACCTGTGAGATCAACTCTGTGAAGGAGGCCGTGAAAAATGACCTCGCCAGTGAAATCAAATCCTTACGGCTTGAGATGAATAAACTGAAGGAACTGGTCGGACATTCCCAAGGTGACGCGAGGACACAAAAAGTAAACACAAGCAGACCAAGTTGTGCGGACTGCCAAACCACCGGCAGGCGGTGTGACCACTGCTGGACCTGTGGTGGATCCGGTCATCGTCGTCAGCAGTGCCCTAACAGAAAACCACAGCCTTCGGGAAACCGCAGCGGGTCGTCTTAGAGGGACAGTTGGCGGCCCAGCAACAGAAATGTCCCGCGAGTTGCTTATCTTGTCATTGTCGACTGTCAAGTGAAACTATAAAAGTTTGTGCAAATTGTCATTTAGCCACCTATTGTAGTGTCAATTGTCAAAAGGCACATTGGGTTGAACATTGTAAAATTTGTAATGCTGTCAATTATATGAACACAAAATTTTTTGCTGAATGTCAACCTAACAATTTTCCTACAATGTCTGTAAATGAAATCAAGGGTGATGTGTATGATATTGGGCCGAACATTGTGAAACTTGTCAGTAAGCCATGCCATGTATCTGTTTTATTGAATGAGAAACCTGTGAAAGCTTTGTGGGACACAGGGGCCCAAGTTTCATTGTTAAGTAAGTCATGGGTCATGAATTATTGTCCAGATTTAGTTGAAAGTGTAAAGAGTGTTGAAGAGTTTTTACATGCAGAGAATTTTTCATTAGTGTCTGCCTCTGGCTCAGAGATACCTTTTGAAGGTGTTCTCACTGTCAGTTTAAAACTCGTAGAACAAGGAAGCCCAATTCATGTACCTTTTCTTATCACCAATGTGTCTGGTATGAATGAACCCATTCTTGGGTATAATGTTATACAATACCTGTTACAATCTTTACATAAAAGTGATGCTGTTGACTTGTTAAAGTGTACTCTTCCAGCAGCTGTTGAGGCTCAGGTCAACGCCCTCTACCGAGAGTTGAAAGACACGGGAGACGGAGCACTGGGAATGGTCAAGGTAGGACGCAGGAATATAACTGTACCAAGACAGTCTTTGGTCTTCATCAAAGTACCATTTAAGGCCAGACAACTTCAGCATGGCACTAAGGCTGTCTTCATTCCGTCTCAAGAACTGGATGCATATGGAATTACATCACAGGAAATGTTTATCGACGTGAAGCCAAAACGTACTAGACACATCAAGTTGTTGTTGGCTAATCCATCCAAAACGGACGTGGTCATCCCAAAAGGTACCCCCTTAGGACACGCAGAAAGGATTTGTTCGTCAATTCACTTTGAGACTACAGGATCTAACAGTGTTCAGACAGTAGTGAATAAAGTGAGTACTAAAAACAGTGATAAGTGGGATCCACCTGTTGACCTCTCAAACTGTTCCCTTACCCCAGACAAGAAGGTGAAAGTTCAGGAACTTTTGAGGGAGGAATGTGAGGCGTTTACTTGTGATGATGATGATATCGGTTGTGCCGTGGACCTGCAGTTGGAGTTGGAACTGATGGACAAAGAACCTGTACATAGTTCTTACATGGCTGTACCGAGGCCTTTGTACCAAGAAGTAAAGGATTACATTGCCAACTTGTTACACAAACGCTGGATTCGACGATCAACTTCTCCCTACTCTAGTCCAATTGTGTGTGTAAGGAAGAAGGACGGATCACTCCGTTTATGCGTCGACTATCGGAAGCTAAATGCGAAAACTGTCCACAACCAACATCCAATTCCACGAGTACAAGATGCACTTGATTCCTTAGAGGAAGTCACTGGTTCTCACTCCTGGATCAAAGCAAAGCATACCATCAGGGTTTTGTGAAAGAGGAATGCAGAAAGTACACTTCATTTGTGACACCATGGGGACAGTACGAGTGGAATCGTATTCCATTTGGACTCACAGGTGCTCCTGGAATATTTCAAGCATAAATGAATGAAGCTCTAGAAGGACTCAGAGATAAGTGTTGTCTCCCATACTTAGATGACATTTTGGTGTACAGTAACTCTTTTGAGGCTCATTTGAATGACCTTCAGTGTGTGTTGCGTCGTATGAAGGAGAAAGGACTGAAATTGAAGCCTAGTAAATGCCACATCTTTCAGAAACAGATCCGTTACTTAGGTCACCTTGTCACTACACAGGGTCATACCGTAGACCCAAATGACCAGGAAGCAGTGGTGAAATTAAAGGATCAGAAGTTTCAAACAGTTGGAGATGTACGGAAAGTGATGGGGTTTATCGGATATTACCGGAGTTATATCCCAAATTTCTCCCGTAGAGCAAAACCCATCTACGATTTACTGAAAGATGACAAAGACGCACCCTTATCGGGGAAGAAGCAGAAGAAAACCAAGTCCCAGAAATCAGGACAGAAGAGTTCATCAGTGCGGATTACATGGACGGCTGAACACCAAAGTATCTTGGAGGATCTCATTGATGTCCTACTTCCCCCACCAGTGATGGCTTACCCTGATTTCAGCAAACCATATACCCTCCACATTGATGCATCACAAATGGGCTTGGGAGCTATCCTTTATCAGAAACAGGATAATGACAAGCTGGCTGTAGTTGCTTACGCATCGAGGACACTGACACCAGCTGAGCAAAACTACCACCTTCACTCGGGAAAATTAGAATTCCTAGCACTCAAATGGGCAGTGACAGAGCGATTTAGAGATTACCTTTACTATGCCACTCATTTTGAAGTGTACAGTGACTATAACCCATTGCGATACATATTCACCGCCCCAAAACTAGATGCTACGAGATTAAGGTGGGTTTCCATGTTGGCGGATTTCCGATTCCATATCCACTACAAGCCCGGTGTGAAAAACAGTGATGCAGATGGACTCAGTCGCATGCCGCTTGACGTATCCAAGTTTACAGAGAGTTGTTCCCCTGACACCATTGATGCCATAGTGACAGCAGTAAGGTTAGACGAGACTGTTTGTAGCAGTATTTGTGCACCAGTGAAAGAGGCTGAAGCTGAGGAAGAGAAACTTCAGGGTGGAACCTTTTCTTCTATAAGCAGTGCTACCTTAACACAGGAACAGAGTAAGGACCCAGACATTGGGCTTATAATTCCTTTTGTACAAAAGGGGACTAGACCGTCAAAGGAAGTAACCAAAGGTTGGAGCCCTGCTTCCAAGTGTTTACTAAGAGAATGGCCAAAGTTGAAGATTGTCAATGGACTACTTAGGAGGGAGATTTCACTACCTCGAGAAGGACAAATACAACAACTTGTACTTCCAAAATGTTATAGGAAATTAGCCCTTAAACATTTACATGATGATCTAGGACACTTAGGAGCAGAGAGAATATTGAGTAGTGCAAGAGATCGATTCTACTGGCCGCACATGGGTTCAGAGATTGAGCGATATGTTACTCAGGAGTGTTGTTGTATCAAGGACAAAAGACCACATCTTCCGCGCAAAGCAGCACTACAACCCATAACTACGACTTGTCCATTGGAACTGGTGTCAATTGATTTCCTCCATCTGGAGCGCTGCAAAGGGGGATATGAATATATTCTTGTGGTGATGGACCACTATACCCGCTTTGCCCAGGTGTATGCCACCAGGAACAAATCGGCCAAAACCGCAGCAGAAAAAGTGTTCAATGATTTTGTGCTAAGGTTTGGAATGCCTAGCAGACTTCACCATGACCAGGGACGTGAACAGATTTTTCTTTGAGTTACAGAAGTTGTGTGGAATTCATCACTCTCGTACAACCCCCTACCACCCCCAAGGAAATGGCCAAGTGGAGCGTTTCAATAGAACGTTGTTACAAATGTTAAGAACTCTAGAACCATCTTTCAAATCTGACTGGAAATCTCATTTAAACAAAGTCGTTCATGCATACAATTGTACGAAGAATGAATCAACTGGATATGCACCATTCTTCTTGTTATTTGGACGTCATCCAACATTGCCCATTGACCTCGTTTTCCCAGAGCTACAGCATTCAGAATCAAAGAGGACTTACTCACAGTATGTCACTCAGTGGAAGACTCGCATGGAAGAGGTTTACAAATTTGCTTCACAGCAAGCAACGAAGATGTCTGAGAAGGGAAAGCGTCAGTATGACAAGGCACTATTAAGCGCACGATTGTATCCTGGAGACCATGTACTGGTAAAGAACCTTTTGGAAAAAGGAGGGCCAGGGAAATTAAGGTCATACTGGGAGAAGGATGTGTATGTGGTACTTAAGCAAGTAAATGAGGATACACCAGTGTACGAGGTGAGGAAGAAGTCAAGACAGGGTGGTATCAGGAGACTTCACAGGAACCTGTTAAGGCAGTGCAATTCTCTACCTGTAGAGTCCGGACATAAGGAGAAGAAAAAACCCTACCGGTTAAAACAAACCCCCAAACCAGCAGCCCCAGTCTATGATGCTGATGGCAGCTCCTCTGATTCTGATGGATCTATTGATTTTGGAGGGATCTCCTTAAATCCACATGCAGAACCGTTTGTGCCTCAACAGCATATTACAGAATACGATAGCTCAGACTTGGTGGTTGAAGTAGAGAATCCTAGTGGCTCTCATTCGGAGGAACCTGTTGTGATTTCTGACAGTTCTGGTGACAGTTTCAAGTCAGCCCATAGTTCAGATAGACAATCTGATATTCAGAATGATCAGGAAGACCCAAACTCTGATGAAAGACATGAGGAGCCAGGTGTTGACGAAACCAGTCAGACTGAAGACGATCATTCAGAAAGACCAAGGAGAACAACCAAACCTCCCAGGAAGTTTACATATGATCAGTTAGGGAAACCATCATATGTACAGACCATTACACCAGATTTTGAAAGTTTTGCGTAGATTTTTCACATATTAGTAGACTGTCATGTTTACAGCTCTAAGAGTAATTGCCCTTGTGAAATATATATGACTTGTGCTAGTGTATAGGTATAATGTCATGAGTGATATGAATCACATACTGATTAAAGTTTTATAAAATTTTATTAGTGAATGGTTGTTATATGGGCCATGTACATGTATGCGACAGAGTATTTGTAACCTTAGTGTCTAGCTTTATGTATACTTAGGACATTTTAGATGTCTGTCTGCAGTTTGGCCAGTTGTAGACATTTGAGTATAATAGAGCAAGTTGCATTATGTATGTTGTTAAAGGGTCTATGTAATGATAATGAATTGTTCTGTGGAAAACAGAAGTCGGATAATGTTGCTTTATTTTAATTACAAAGAGTGTTTCATTGTAATTGTTAATGTCGGGACGACATTCAATTTTGGAGGGGAGTGTGTGACGTAGTTTATATTGGGTTTCAGCCACCCCCCATTTTTTTGTATAATCTATCAGGTTATATAGTTTATATATATCATATTGTAAATCCGGAATGTGGGGTATATTTTGGGTTGGACATTATAACTACTGAAACCCGCCAAATAAACATAACGTGCTTCACCTCTCCTGTTCTTTATAGGTAAGAACTCAAATTTATACATGTTAACATGTTTGTAACTGTTTCCTTTATATATGATATGTTTGATATAAAACATTTGTTCTTGAAATATTGCGATTAGGTGAATTTCAATGTATTTGTGAATATTTTGATGCAGCAGCATGGTCTAGTCACGTGGTTCGAGTTCAGTGTAAAGTCTTTATTTTGAGTTATAACAATAGTAAACAGATTATATGTACTAAATTGTCATGTTTATGATCACAGAAAGTATTTCCTAAACGTATAGATTTATTTTTCTAAAGAATGTATAAAATTTCATTTGTTTCCGGAATTAGTTGTGCTGCTCGGTTTAGAGTCATGTTTTAGAGTTTGTTATCTGTTTCCGGTTTGAGGCAAAACGTAAACAAATACTGTTGTGAATGTGTTTTGGCTGTTTCGGACATAAAGCTATGGTATTATTGAATGTTTTATTGATAAATTATCAAACGAAAGTTCCTTCACATGTTTTATTCTAGTCAGTCAGATTTTGATGTCGTAGTAAATTAGTTATTGTAAATCCCCTAGACTAAATGAGTGCATGTATATGTAATAATGTATATGTTGTATGTTAGATATATAACTACTGAAACCCGCCAAATAAACATAACGGGCTTCACCTCTCCTGTTCTTCATAGATTCTGCCAGGCCAGGGTAACAAATAGCATGGTCAAAGCTTCTCAGGTGTGCGATGTGGCCCATGAACCTCTTGTTTACCTATTTTAGTTTGAATGTTATTACTAATTCTTGCTTGCTGACCATGTCAACCTTTGAGTTAGTGCCCGGTATACTCACTTTCGCACGGATAAGCTACGAGACGTACATGACGTCTCATAGAGAATATTAATTTTGTCTCGATTTGCTCGAGCATTAATATATGCTTCATGATCAGTGGGGTTTATCTCTTTTCTACTTTTTTTGGTATCTTCTCGTAAATTAATTTCTTTGATTGAAAAAGAGAACGAGTGAAATTTTGAAATAAAGTTCCTGGAACGGAAGATGAGGATATTGTAATCTGAAGTATAATTTATTATTGTTACGATCATCTATTGCTTTTAAGGTTATTACGGCTGCACCAGTGATTACAGTTTTTATAATCATTGTGAATGTACATGTTAATATGTGACAGAATACCTGCCGCGTGCATAATCAATCTAATTCTATAAGTGTTACGCTATAGCAATTAAAACTTGTTTAAACCGTTTTAAAATACATTGATAAATTATTCATATTCACGGAAATTCCTATCTGAGCACGATTTTGGTAGTTCTGTAATTTGTAGTTATTTCCCTTTTTACATATTCATAAATTCTTAGTATCTTGCGCGCTTTTATCTTGCTGTGACGTACAAAAAAGCATTAGTAACAACACATTGGTGTGTTTTTAACGATGCCCTAGTGCGTTAATCTTCAGAAAATGTGATCATATAACCTCATTACATACCAAAAAAAATTAAATAAGACCTGTCAGTCGCACGAACCTGGACCCATTACCATTTTATGATATGTTAAACGTAAAGCCCTATCAAGATAATTATCTCTCTCCAGAGTTGTCTTCCGTGGTGCTTCAAACACCTCTTTCAGTGTTCGTCGTAAAAACTCTTGTAAAAGTTTTAATAATTTATGTTTTAATTTTAAACAAAAATAAATTAGTGTAAATATCAATAAAGATGTAATTATATCATTTATTTTAAAACTATCACCCTTTATAATGATTAATTTTCTCAGTTATTAAGGAACTATATTGTTGAGTATAAAACAAAAACTTAGAGGGATACTTTAAGGAGACGGTTAAAAATGAATTTATTTTACTAAAGATTAATATATGAATTAAAGCTCTTTTTATTTGATTAATCATCCTTTACAATTTTTCCAAGATTCTTGTATACCAGGTGTTGACAGAGGTGTATGTGGTAAGGTAGTGGACAGAGCAACTCTGGATAGAAAACGATGTCAGTATATTAATATCATATTTATACCCCCCGCTTGAAAAGCGGGAGGGTATATAGTAATCGTTATATTGTTAACGCTTTGGGGTACCCATCTCTTATCCGCAACTCCTCTCATACCACTGAATGAAATTTGATGAAACTTTCACAGAAACTTTATTACATATTGCCATTGTGCACCTCCTATTTTACTTTTTGATCTGACACATATTTTGGGTTTCCCGGCCAAGGAAAACATGTGTGACCATATGGGAGGCATTGATTGCTCACGGTACCTCTAGTTTAACTTGTATTTATTAAAATAAGATGTGTCATTAATGTCAAATGCAAAGCTTCTTTTTTCTTTTTCCCGCAAAATTAAAATGGGACAAGAGCATCCACCATGATATATTTACAGGACATCATAAACTACAGTAGGCATGCACAGATTTCTTAATCAGTAGCTGTTCCATCAATGAAACGTAACAAGACATCAGTAGAAAAAATAATAACCCGAATGTAATGGCTTCCGTTCATTCCAGTATCAACAAACAAAGAAAGCATTTTATTGTTTAAATAAACAGGACATCGGACTGCACCGTAACAAGACATCAGTAGAAATAAGAATCAATGGCGGATCCATGTAGGAACGGGGCCTGGGCGTACCTTCTCCCCCCCCCCCCCTCCCCCCGTTTTTCGTTTGTACTATTCTAATTTCAAAGCAAAACAAGTCTTATTTGTTAGAATTTCCTAAGTTTTTAGGTAGCTTAGCCCCTGGACTCACATCAGAGTTTTCCCAGACCAACTGTGCTTCAATTCAGTCCCAAGACTCCCAACCTTCTATTGCAACCTTTTGAAATTCCTGGATCCTCCGCAGAGAAGAAATTCAATGTCGGACCTTTGAACAGATTGCGGATAAGACAGATTGCACTGCAACAAGTTTTATAATACACTTATCATTATCCTTATTGTTCTTCCAATAACTTCTTTTGCTAGAATTCCTAAATAAAAATGAAACTTAAAATATTTCAAAAGTATATATATTTTATTACAACACTTTACAATATAAAGGTTTAATCTACAAAGTTAAGTATAAAAAATTTTTGCTTCAGGTAACAGTTCATCCACAAGACTTCTTCAAGAATCTAATCCTTTACAGGTTTTGTTACTTGGTATAAAACATTATAGTAGAAAACGGTTTAACATAACCCCATGGTTGACAGAATTAAAATTTTCTTTTATATCTGAAATGGCTCGCCAGACTGCTAGGTGGTCGTCAATGTGTTCTTTTTCTTTCTTAACAATATCCATCTCCTGAAAAAAAAAGAAATCAAATATTGATTTAGAAAATTAACATTGTACTCTTAATATCTCATCCAATTTCTCTAATTAGCTTTTAAAATAATTATTTTGGTACTGGAAAGTAAATATTTGATATTCTAATTTAGTGATGCTAATAAGAATTTACCTAGTGCCGTCTGACCATCATCATAGTCCCCCTTATGAACGATCCATCTGTCACAGTAGGATACCATGGTCTGTACCAGGACCCCGGGGACCATGGACCGTTAAGGTTGGCGTTGTGACAGGCTCTATACCACCAGCCTCCTCTAGTGTTACTGACAGCAGCACAGTTACCATTAGACCGGTCGTTATCCCTGTCCGGGGTGGAGAATGACATCAGATCGGTGTATGTCATGCTGTCTCCTGAAATACATGTACAATAGTATAATAATAAAATAGACACAGCATTCATCTCCAGTCATTCTGTCGTTATCCCTGTCTGGGGTGGAAAAGTACATCCCAGACAGATCGCAGTGAAAGGGAAAACCAGTGTCCAACATAGCGTCACCTGTAAAATTATCAAACAAAAATATATCACAGAGATAATGGATTCATGTATCTTCGATAATTTCTATCCAATTCTAATTGTCAATACCGATGCACATTTAAGGACGTTCGATCCTGAGCTTTTGAGTGGTTTTTGGTCCTGTCCTTTATTTATAAGATTATGAATCATCTTTTTGTTTTTTGTTTCGAACATATATTATTGACAAGCAAGAGGATAAGAAAAAAGTTCTAACAACTGTTGTGGAACCGAATAGTTCGAGGTACGAGCTATCTAAAACCTGAATGAATTGGCAGTGTTGATGTCCCCTTACTTCAGTGAGCCTCGTGTCCGCGTGCATCAGCACAACATTGGAGTCAGAAGTGATAACGTTTGACCCCGCTTACTTCCCGTTTATCTTTCCAGCTAAATTTGCAAGTTTTGCGGATTTACTCCCCAGTAGGAATAGTGGAGGAAATTCGCGTTAAGTTTTTCATTCGTCTTTTTCATAATTTTTTTCACTGATAAAACTAAAAGAAACAATAGAAGTTTGTTGTTAAATGTTTAATATAAGTGCTTTTTCTATTAAACTGTATAAAATCTAAATATCTTTTGGTTTTTGGTAAACTGTCATTTTGGCGCGTATCTAGGCTAGGTACGGAACGCAGTTATCATCATAATTATTATTCACTGAGTCACATTTTTCTTGTGT
>NW_026926197.1:0-26837 GCF_032062105.1 Saccostrea cuccullata | reverse complement strand
CATCGGTTTTAGATTTCGATGAACGGTGTTGCCTTGGTTACTAAAAATAGAAATTTCTTTGAAATTCTTTCAAAATGCTACTCCTCCTACAGATTTGGTCCGATTTCAGTATAACTTGGCACACAAGTAGACTACTAGACTACACTAAGATACATAATTCTGTGCATCGGTTTTAGATTTCGATGAACGGTGTTGCCTTGGTTACTAAAAATAGAAATTTCTTTGAAATTCTTTCAAAATGCTACTCCTCCTACAGATTTGGTCCGATTTCAGTATAACTTGGCACACAAGTAGACTACTAGACTACACTAAGATACATAATTCTGTGCATCGGTTTTTGATTTCGATCAACGGTGTTGCCGTGGTTACTAAAAATAGAAATTTCTGTGAAATTCTTTCAAAATGCTACTCCTCCTACAGTTTTGGTCTGATTTTGATATAACTTGGCATACAAGTAGACTACACTAAGATACATAATTCTGTGCATCGGTTTTTGATTTCAATGAACAATGTTGCCATGGTTACTAAAAATAGAAATTTCTGTGAAATTCTTTCAAAATGCTACTCCTCCTGCAGTTTTGGTCTGATTTCAGTATAACTTGGCACACAAGTAGACTATACTAAGATACATAATTCTGTGCATTGGTTTTTATTTTGATGAGTGGCAAGGATCATTTTTCTATTTATTGCTGATTTAAAGTCTCAAGTCCCAACTGCTACTTTTCTCTTCCTTTGTTTTAAGTATAAACCAGTAGAGCTACAGTCTCGACAGAGACTTCTGGTTATATATAACAATTAAAGTACATGTAAACGTTTAACACCAGTAGAAGCATGACCCTTGTTGCAGTGGGGATTGTGTGTAAAAAAAAAAAAAAAAAAGAAGAAGTCTGTATCAGTCTCACTGTAACTAGTATTTAGGGCCAGGTCACCCTCAAATACGGATCTTTTTATGTTTTACAGCTTTTACAACATTGAAATCATTAATAGCAAAGACCAGTTGTATGAAATTAAGATTTTATTTTACCTCTTTTTTTTTTTGATCCAACGTGGAAAAAAATAAAATGTTCCTTCCTACCTACCGTTTCAGGTAAGTTGACTTTTTCCTTCTGCCTGCTCTTTAAAATAAAGGAACGCTGCACCGCCGCTGTATTTAGTTAAGTTATTTTTTCTGACAACATAGTCTTCTTTTTCAGCATTTTTTTTACATAAAAAAAACTATGACCGAACCACATAAAAGAAAACGTAGCAAATCTTTTCCATTGAATCGTGATACTTGATCTATTCAGTTGAGTATTTCTTATTCTTGCCGTGGTTATAAAGATTATACTATGTTATAAAAAGAATCCTCTCAGGAATAAAACGCAAAGCTGATATAAATTATTGACCTTAAATTCTCTTATTATTTCATGTTAAAGGTTGTGAAAAAATTTTCCTTGACACCAACCTTTTACCATTTAAATTCGACTGTTATTTACTCATAAACATGTAGATTATACTTGTATATATGTGTCTATCTGAAAAACTAAACATATATAAATAACAAAAGAAAACACGTTTCACTGGATTTTTTTTTCTTTTTAGTATGTAGGTTTGATATCAGAACACAATATAGTCGATTGGTATGTGCAATCATAGGAGTCTGAAGTTTTAATCGTCCAAAAAAAAAAAAAAAAAAAAAAAAATCCGGAAAATTTTTTTCCTACCCTCAACTAAAAAAACCCCAGGATGGCAACGTGTTTTGGGGTGACCCACCTAAACAAATAAATCTGGGCTTGGCCAGAAAAATCTCGCGACTAATTCAGTTTCCGGAGCGTTTTTGTTATTCATTTAATGTGAAAAATTCAATCTGCTTGACGACTACGGGCCGTTCCTAGCCCCTTTTCCATTTGACAGCTCATCCTGGACTCCATGCCACTAAACCGGAAGAGAATCTCGCAGTGTATATTTGACGTTTATGAATACTTGTTCAAATGAAATAAAATAAATAATTGTTCAACGTAATTTTATTCAGTTATTTTAAATATATTTAAGAGAACTTTAAAAAGTTATTTATTCTTTTTCTTACTTGTACGACGATGTGTACCAAGGACAGATAATTCAGTTTTTACAAGCGCCAAATTTAAATCACTGAAAAGCCATGTCGACAAAGAGCCAGACAGTTAGACTAAGCGCCCTTATAAAGCATTATTTTGTTTGAAAAATATATCTTTTTATTGATCACGTATGGTAACATAAAATTGTACATGAAGTTTTACATGCATTTTTTTTGGTTCTTTTCTTCAATTACGTCATATATTCACCTCGGAGTTCACTTCCGGTTTAGTGGCATGGAGTCCAGGATGAGCTGTCAAACTGGAAAACAGGCCATGAACAGCCCGTAGTCGTCAAGCAGATTTGATTTCTTAACTTGAATAAATAGGACAAACACTCCGGATACTAAATTAGTTGCGAGATTTTTCCGACCAAGCCCAGATCTATTTGTATAGGTGGGTCCCCCCAAAACACGTTGCCATCCTGGGGTTTTTTTAGTTAAGGGTAGGAAAAGTTTTTTCCGGAATTTTTTTTTTTTTTTTTTTTTTTGACGATTAAAACTTCAGACTCCTGTGGTGCAATAAATGGACTTAAATTTGAATGTACACATGGAATTTGCGCAATTCGTAGTTTTCATATATTCAATGTACATTTAATTTTGCTTAAAGTTCCTTTTCTCTGTACATAGACACAAAATATCCACTTTACTTTTTTTCTTTTGAACACTGTAAAATATTATTTCATTTCAATAATTAATTTCAATAATTGTACCTTAAGGTAGGATTCTTCTCATGAATGCAGTAAGGAGAACGAAAATAGACAACAACATCACGAGATAGGAGTCATACAAGAGTTGAAGAAGGCAAACCAGGACCTTTTCATGATCTACACGTGTATAAGCGAGATGAGTGCGGTAATCAAAGAACAGGGGAGAACATTGGAGATGGTCACAGAGTCATTAAGAATTCCATCCACAACACCAGAAGAGCAGCAAACAAGGAGGTCATCGGAGAATACATGGAATACATTGAAATTTGAATGTGTTTTTTTTTTACGTATCAAGACTAGTCATATTCATGTGTAACATGCTTAAGCGATTCTACAAAATGACATGTTCCATGTGGTGATCTATTTTTATCTTTCAACATGCATGATATAAAGTATTCTTTACATATTTTCCATCTTAGCATTGCATTATGGTATACTTCCGGTTTATTTTACTCTGGATCCGCGCTGTATATTTATGCGCCCTTGATATTTCACCAGAAGTAAAGTACTCAGGAGTACAGAGAGCCGGGCTCATTTACAGAGTAGAATGAATTTGTTACATGAATCATTTATTCATATTGTATCAACAGATAAATAACAAGAACATTATCAGATTAAAATTATTTTAAAAATATCAAACTAAATGATAAGACAGCAAGTTTACCGATCCTAATACCACGGTCCAATTTTAGCAGAATCAGAATTAATCTGGTACCGCCGGATGTAAATAAACAGGCCAGTCTGGTTCTCTCTCCTGCTTTTCAGAGTCTGTGTAGAGAACTACGAGAAGACTGACCATCAAAAATTCTCACGCTAATGAACTATCTTCTTCGACTTACGTTTTCAGAGTCATTACTACGTATGTTTATTTACATAGAAAAAAAATCCTTTTATTTTTGTTGCTTTATTTAGCGTTTGTGTTATCTCAAAAGCGGTTGAGAGTAAGTACTATATTTTTACACGTAACTTTAATATGGCGACTATGGGGTGGACTTCCTGCCTTGAACAGGATGACATAAGCCAGCAATTGCTCTTTGAATAATAAACCCAGCTAAAAATGAACAGTTATAAGGTAATTGATTAATTAATTATTGTTGAATAAATGAAATTCAAATTATTTTATGGTGAAATATTCATTGTTGATCTTTTTTCTTTTTTTTTGTAATATTCTGTATAAATCTATACGAATCCGTATGGGCTTCGTATACGATTTTTCACGAAAGTATAAATTGGAGATTCTTCAGTTAATCGGGGAGTCTGCTATTTTTGATCTTTGGGTTAACATCATTTTGTTAAATTTGGTAAATATTTATCTTTGAAATCAATTCATTGTAATTTATTAATTGGCTAAATTTAATTAGGGAAAGTTTAATCTTAACAGTTTGGGGGTTTATTGAAGATCATAAATCTTGATTATTTCAGGATTCGATCTTATTTAAATTTCCATTTGTTAATTATGTCTGATTCATTGCTAGTTCAGTTTAAAAGATAGGTCTTTAGCCATATTTCTATTATTTCGAGACACGGCTATTTATTGGGATTGAATTAATATTGTGATGTTTATTGTTAAAAAGGGTGGTTAAAAGGCCCGGATATTTTTTTTTAATTGAATTGAAAAATTGTTTACAGACAGACGGACGCCGAACTCATTACTATCGCATAAGCTCTTCTGGTCTCTGACCAGTAGAGCGAAAAATTGGCCTAGAAACTTTTCGGAAAGTATCATGACAAGAATTTTGCACGGAAATTGAGGATAACACCAGAAACTTGACTTATCTGGTTTATTACGCAATACAGAAACGAAACTGTCGATGAATTGAAAAAAAAAGTAAAAGTAGTGATGAATGAAAGTGTTCATTGACGGGTAAGGATGCGTCTATGTGTCGCTAGCTGCAGAACTGTAGCTCTCCGAAAAAAAATATTTTGACAGACCAGAGAGCTACAGTGCCACCCACTGAAAAAACTGTATATTTATTGCGCACAAAAAGTGCGCTATTTCTCGATTTATTTCTTCATGCTTTTAAACTGTCATCTCAAACTTTTACTAACCGTGTTTCATAACATATTCTTTCACTGTTTCCACAACAAAACATTCCTTATAATCGTTGTTAATAGCTATCCTGGCCATGAAATTGAGGCCATCGAAAATTTTGTCTATTTCATACTGCCATTTTGGTTTGCAAGATAATTCAGTCTAACGCACTTCGTGCTACGAGAGTACTTGATAAATGAGTAAGGAAATTTTTTAATATATCAATTTTGTGATTGAGGTAAGAAGAATAATTTCGAAGAACTAATCCAAAACTAAGCGCAACTTTTTGTGCGCAGTAAATACCAGGTATACAGTTTTTAAAATGGGTGGCACTGTAGCTCTCCGGTCTAATATTATATTTTTTTCGGAGAGCTACAGTTCTGCAGCTATGTGTCGCGAAAGGACTGCGATTGGTCGAACTCCAATTGTGTTGCACCCCCTCCAGGACTCAGTCTTAACTTGATGATTTGGAGATGCACATTAACTTACGTTTTACTGTACGTACTTTTTTCATGCTTTTTTTTTTGATGGTAATGTAAATGCAGTAAAATACATTGAAATTATTGATTGCAAAGACCAGTTGTATGAAGTTAGATTTTATTTTACCTCTTTTTTGGTCCAGTGTAGAAGTAAATGCAATGTTCTTTCCTACCTTCCTTTTTCAGGTAAGTTGACTTTTTCCCTCTGGCTGTCTCTTAAAAAAAAACGCTACTCCGCCGCTGTATTTAGTTTATTAATTTGTCTTCTTTATGAGCATTATTTTTTTTTTAAATAAAAAAACTATGACCGAACCACTTAAAAGAAAATGTAGCAAATCTTTTCCACTGAATCGTGATACTTGATCTATTCAGTTGAGTATTCCTTATTCTTGCCGTGGTTATAAAGATTATACTATGTTATAAAATGAATCCTCTCAGGAATAAAACGCAAAGCTGATATAAATTATTGACCTTAAATTCTCTTATTTTTTATGTTCAAGGTTGTGAAAAAATTTTCCTTGACACCCACCTTTTTGTCCCCCGCTTGAAAAGTGGGGGATATTAATTTGGGTTTGTCCGTCCGTCCGTCTTTCTGTCTGTCTGTAACGCTTTCGTTTCCACACGATATCTCGAGAACCGTTTGAGCTTTTGCAATGAAATTTAGCATAGCAATTCCCTATGGACAAAAGAAGACCCCTATTGATTTTGAGGTCCAAAGGTCAAGGTCATAAATAAGCAAATTCTGTCTGTTAAAACACTTTCGTTTCCACAAGATATCTCTAGAACCATTTGAGCTATTGCAATGAAATTTTACATAACAACTCCCTGTGGCCTAATGAAGACCCGTATTGATTTTGAGGTCAAAAGGTCAAAGTTCAAGGTCGTAAATTTATACATTCTGTCTGTGTGTAACACTATCATTTCCGGGCGATATTTCAAGAATATTTTGAGCTTATGCAATGTAATTTTATACCAAAACTCCCTAGGACGTCTCTCGCCCCTCTCAAAGTGCCCCGCCCCGTTTGTTTTATTAGTATTTATAGTATTACATGTCGCTATTTTTAGCGCAGGGGCATGAGGAGAGTTATTGCGTATAAAACAGGTTCTCGGCGGACTTTATGTTCTTATTACATCTATTAGAACTATTTAATAAAGGCTAAATAAATAAAACACCATGGATTGTGTAAAATTTTGAGAATACCGAACATGAAAATATGAATATGTACATGTATGTGACTTCTATTCTGCATATACTTTACTCCATGTAAAGCAATTCCGTGGTCTAGTGGTTATGTCACTTGCTTCAAATGTAAGAGGTCCCGGGATCGAAACTCGGCCGATCCTTTCTTTTTTTTTAAATACTTTTCTTTTTTTTTTTTACTAAATGATAGTATTCAGCATGTGAAATGAAAAAATTATGAGGTTGTAAAATCATCATTACAGTGTGATAAATATTCCATATAAAAAGAATCTTCTAAACACATAATAAAGAATAAGCAATCAAATCTTTATATGCATATTGACATACATGTATTTTATTTGCTTCAGTATACATGTATACATTTAATAATTCTACAAATTCAGTCAGGGGGATCCGATTTTTTCCCTAAGCGGGGGACACGAATTCTCTGAATTAGCTTGTACCATTTAAATTCGACTGTTATATATTCTTAAACATGTAGATTATACTACTATATGTCTATCCGAAAAACTAAACATATATAAATAACAAAAGAAAACACGTTTCAATGGATTTTTTTTCTTCTTTTTTTTTTGTATGTAGATTTGATATAAGAAAACAATAAAGTCGACTGTTATAAGTAATAAATGGACCTGAGGCTTAAATTTGAATGTACACATGGAATTTGCGCAATTCGTAGTTTTCATATAAACTGTACCTTTAATTTATCTTAAAGTTCATTTTCTCTGTAGACACAAATATCCACTTTACTTTTTTTTCCTTTGAACACTGTAAAATATTATTTCATTTCAATAATTGTATCTTAAGATAGGATTCTTCTCATATTTCTTGCATTTAAAAATCAATGAAATTTTCACAGAATCAAGAAGACAATATCACCAAGTGATAGTATCAGCGAGATTAAATTTGACCATTTTATATTAGACACAAGGTCAGGTCAAGGTCATTACCTTTTTCTTGGACATTAAGAATTAAAACTTTTGCCAATCATGCAATCCGTACTTGCATTTCAAAATATAGAATGTTTTTCTTTTTGCCTAAAAAGAAACTACCATATGGGGCCTATAAGATGATATAATTAAGTTGACATAAATAATTTAGCTAAAATGGATATTGACTAATCCGAATTTACTCTACTTTCATTTGTTTAGGATATACTGTACTAGTTATTTTTATATGCTCCCAATGTTTAAATTTTTCTTAATTTTACATATTGTAAAATGATACAAAATGATTAAAAAAAAAACCAAAAAGTTTTGATCGTTTACTAAGAGAAAAAAAAAACACTTTTAAAGGATTTTTTGCTCAAATCTGTACTTAAAAGCTAACATATGTTTCTAGTTTGTTTGAAAAGTCATGGGCTCGGAAGCAAATTGAAAGTGGGGTGGGATCCTGGGAGGGCTAAAGCAACAAAAAAGGTAAATCCCAATTTTCAATGCCTATATGTCTTTTTGCAAAAAAAGGGGGCTAAGTCCCCCCCCCCCCCGGTTCCTATGAAAATCATATGCATTTGATATATTTTGAATCTTCAGGCACTTATTATTAACTTAACTTACATTTGAAAATTTCTTCAAGTCAAAATATAGTCCCTGCTAGTTTTAAAACACAGTTTACCATTTCTGTTTAAGGTAGGTCCGTACTTTCAAAATTTTCTGTCAAACTAATAATCTTTTAATTTTAATACCTTAAATAAGTCATAAACTAACTAAAACACCCATAAAAGACATATCTTTGCAGGTGAATTTTCATACAACATGTCTCAGAGTACATACCTTTAAAATTTAAACAACCAAAATCGATCGTAAAGAAGTGAGATATCATATTTTATTTAGCTATGCACCAAATCACATTAAATTTATGTTAAAACTTATGAAAATCAAAAATCTGCCAAGAGAATATTTGAAACCTTTATTGAAAAACATTAACAAATTGATGTTGAAGTTGTCCATGTCTTTCAGAAAAAAAAAGTCTCAAAATTTCTTAATTTTTGATATTTCTCAAAATCGAAACTGTTTATATGCCATTTTTTCTTTTAAAGTATTAAGAATTATATCTAAGGTTAACAAAACACATAGTTTATGATGCTCAACCAGATAAATTTAACAAAACAGCCTTTTGAACACGTATACCCCCATCTTTTAAATATCAATTTTTCAATCATTCTTTGCAAAAATTAAAAAAAAAGTAAAATTCAAAAAGATGGTATAGGCTTTAAAATCAATCAAAGTAGATCTCAAGTTAGTTTGTTTAAAAAAATTAAAAAGCATGACATCCATAAAGGCAATTAAGAATTTTTTGTCTGTGTATGTACTAAATGACATATAGTTCCTATGGACAGAGTGCAAAGTGTTAAAATTCCATAAATAATGATATTAAATGCTTT
Source organism: Saccostrea cuccullata (assembly GCF_032062105.1). Classification (NCBI taxonomy): domain Eukaryota; kingdom Metazoa; phylum Mollusca; class Bivalvia; order Ostreida; family Ostreidae; genus Saccostrea; species Saccostrea cuccullata. The sequence goes on along the minus strand of NW_026926197.1, from coordinate 17,943 downwards.
GTATGCTCAATGACATTATAATAAACAAATACATACTTGCTAAATTATTTTCAATCATCCAAATATATATTTCAATAGATAAGTGATAATCAGAATTTTATATTGGTGTATACAATTAAAACCGGATCCGTAAAAGTATGGACCTTCCTTAAAGTTGCACAATTGTAATGAGGAAATAAAAACATAGTCTTTTAAATCTCTTACGTCTAAATAATTTAATTTCACTTGTATCAAGCAATTTCATTGGCTGAATCATTCAGAGGAACATATAATATTTTGGATAACATAACTTGCCTACGTCACAATGAGTTACGTCAAAAACGTATTACTCCGCTTGACGTTACTTTTAAAATAATGCTCAATTTGAAGCCTTTTTCCGGAGGAAATATTGTCTCATTGTCTACACTGGAATTAAATTATAAGGAATGAAGCTTATTTCAACTTATGTTATCCGATATAACAAAACTTGGGGCAGTTTACGCTTTTTTATAAACCGCTTCGCGGTTTATAAAGCGTAAACTGCCCCAAGTTATGTTATATCGGATAACATAAGTTGAAATAAGCTTCATTCCTTAAATATATAAGGCATTTAAGCAAATATACATGTACATTGAATACCTGATCTAGTCAGAAACCAGAGAAGAATCCTACCGTAACTTATGGCAGTATTTATAAATCAAAGAACATTTTGTTACGTTTGCATTTTATAGTACTTCTATAAAAATCATCAGAATTCCTTTAGTTAGTTTCGTTTTCTGCATCTTAGAATGTCTCGTATCGGTTTTATTCTCCACATGTATATAATTGGGTTAAAAATATACTGAAATTTACTTAGGTAAAATGTCACATTAATGGCTTTTTCTGAAACATCTTGTACAGTAAAATATGACACTGTTTGTGCTACATGATACGGAACATTGAACAGCACAAGAGTAGTAACAACAATCAGTAAAGTTTTAGCAGAATCTTCCCGACGTTTTGTGCTCTGTATTTTTGCTTGCCTGAGCTGTCGTTGATTCGGAACTCGTCTTCCGTTTTCGCTGAATAGGTCACTTGAGGGTTCAATCGTGTGAGTCTGAGAATTAAGATTCTGAGACGATCCGGAATCTTTCCTGTCGTCCTTTGCATTCTGAAGGTACTGAGATCGGCAGGTATTATTCACCTGTCCATTTCCGGTTGTTGCATTATTCGGTACACTGAATATTTCCAGTTTGTCTTTCTTTTTACTCTCCATTTTTCTCACTTCAAAGTTCACTTTTCTGAATTTTCTCAAATGGCTTATGGATAATGCAGTGAAAATCAAAACTCCAACAATGACAAAGTTTGCGAATGAAGAATATACTAGATGAACAACAGGTTCATGAAATAAATTACGAATTGCATGTGTGAATTGCTGCTGTTCTGAGTGACAAAATTTGTTTATAACCAGCACAAATATCACAGAAATTATATAGGTAATAAATATGTATACCATTTGGCGCCACTTATTAAAATACAAGGAATACCTTATCATTCGACACGCGCAAAATCGTTCTAATGAAATCAACAGGTGATGAAGGTAAGCCTGCAGAATGAAGACATCCTTGGTAGATCGCAGAAGGACCCAGACTTTATAATTCATTGATTGTGAGTAAAATATTAATAAGAAAGACAATATCGCCACTGCTACGGCATTGAGACATAGACATATCAAACTACGGTAAAACACATCATGTCGTAAAGGCTTTGAACAGAACATCATTAAAACGGGTGAAATATTAGCGACCAGAATCACCACTATAAATCCCAAAGTTATCTGGAAGGTAAGATACATGTACATCACGGGAGGCCTTCTTTCTCCTCGTAGTGTGAGAGTATGTATAGTGACTACAAGTAATTATCGAATCTATGAGTATCAATGTACAATGCAGCGTATAGATAGGATGACGTGGTCAATGCTCTTATTCTTCATCACACAATGAGTGTCTTCACGTCTCTTTCATAATAATTTGGTTTAATCAAAGGGGGTTGAAAAACCGTGAATACATTTATATATATAAAGTACTTGTTGACTGCAAGGTAATAATTATTCGGTAACACACCTAGAAGTATGTCACATAAAACACAGCATCATTATTTTATTTTTAAAAAAAAAGGGAAACTAAAGTCAGAGTCAAAACTGCGTAAATCATGTTAAAATTAATTAGCTGGGTTTTATTTTTTTAGATTGGCACAGTTTTACACTAGTAAAGTTAAACAAAATTTTTGGAAAGACAATGAGGAACTTGCATTTGTCAATGTTTATGTTTGTGTGGTAAAAATGTGTCATTCCAAATACATATACCTTTGTAAATTAGGTGAAGAATAATTATGGTAAATTTTATGAAGCATCTTTACATTAAATAAGTTCAAGTTTGTTTGTATGTATGTGGGTAAATAATTGACCCTGTAAAACATTTGTTTTTCCTCTCATCAGAAAGATCTGAGAAGTTGCAAAAGGTCCTTCCCTTCCCCTTTGTATCCAAAATATAAGATGTCATAAAATCAATTTTTGGTGTGGCTGTGGGCCCCTACCCCGATCCCAAACTGCCACCCCCTCCTTTCAAGATTCCTGGATTCGCCACTGCTTGCATAATTTGAATGTCAAAACTAGTTTTTTTTTTGTTTATATAAATATATGTATGTACAAACTATTAGTTTTTTCCTTCTGCCTATTTCAAAATAATATATATTTTTTTGTATGAATGAACTTTCTTTAAATAAAAAAAAGAGAATTTGCACGAAACGTTCAGATGGATACTCAGGATTCGAGTCTAGTTAGTATGTACTAGTATTTTACAGATCATAGCATGTACACGTGCCAGTTCTGAGATTGTGCATGATTCATGAATATATCATAGTTTACGATACATTTTTATTAGATATGACTTTTATACCAGGAATTTTGCTTTTATGTCTGATTTATATCGAATCTAGGTTATATATTTGCCATATTAAATTTCCCGTTCCGTTTTCCAGTCCGCGTTTTAGCAAAACCCCGAAAGAGGACCAAGTTTATCCATACACGAAATGATAAAAATTTTCTTTAACTTGTTCCAATCTATTATGAAATGAGTCTACATTATTACATGTTATTGTATTGTTTCGACTCAATTTAGTGTGACATGAATATAAATACCGGTATTGTTAAGGGAAACCAAAACAGAGGGAAAACAATGGGAGACATCTGCATTATGTATCTAGGGCCTAAGTGCAATGCACTTCTCAACGCAGACTCGCTCTATATTCCCTCATATGAATAAAAACCAGAAGTCTCTGTCGAGACTGAAGCTCTACTGGTTTAAACTTATAGCAAAGGAAGAGAAGAGTACTTAAGCAGCTGGGATTTGAAACTTTACAACAGCAATATATAGAATAATGATCGTTGATAAAGTCTCTTTATGTTCTTAGTGTAGTCTACTTGTGTGCCAAGTTATATTGAAATCAGAAAAAAACTGTAGGAGGAGTAGCATTTTGAAACAATTTTACAGACATTTCAATTTTTAGTAACCACGGCAACACGGTTCATCAAAATTAAAATTTGATACACAGAATTATGTATCTTAGTGTATTCTACTTGTGTGCCAAGTTATATTGAAATCAGACCAAAACTGTAGGGGGAGTAGCATTTTGAAACAATTTTACAGATATTTCTATTTTTAGTAACCACGGCAACACCGTTCATCTAAATCAAAAACCGAAACACAGATTTATGTATCTTAGTGTATTCTACTTGTGTGCCAAATTATACTGAAATCAGACCAAAACTGTAGGAGGAGTAGCATTTTGAAAGAATTTCACAGAAATTTCTATTTTTAGTAACCACGGCAACACCGTTCATCAAAATCAAAAACCGATACACAGAATTATGTATCTTAGTGTATTCTACTTGTGTGCCAAGTTAAACTGAAATCAGACCAAAACTGTAGGAGGAGTAGCATTTTGAAAGAATTTCACAGAAATTTCTATTTTTAGTAACCACGGCAACACCGTTCATCAAAATCAAAAACCGATACACAGAATTATGTATCTTAGTGTATTCTACTTGTGTGCCAAGTTATACTGAAATCAGACCAAAACTGTAGGAGGAGTAGCATTTTGAAAGAATTTCACAGAAATTTCTATTTTTAGTAACCACGGCAACACCGTTCATCGAAATCAAAAACCGATACACAGAATTATGTATCTTAGTGTAGTCTACTTGTGTGCCAAGTTATATTGAAATTAGACCAAAACTGTAGGAGGAGTAGCATTTTGAAAAATTGTTTACAGAAAGACGGACAGACAGACAGACAGACGGACGGACGCCGGACGCATTACTATCGCATAAGCTCTTCTGGTCTCTGACCAGTAGAGCTAAAAATGAGAGTATCAAGATGGATTCTTGCAAAATCAGACTAATCGTCATGATACATATAAATCAGAGATGTAAAGCCTCAGACCTCAGTTAGAGAAGAGTTAAATATTGAAAAATAGGAAGACATGAATCAAAGAAAATTACCTTTAATACTTTAGAATGAATTCAAAGTCCGTATAAGGTCTAGATACCAAAGAAGACCAAGTTCAGGCAGATATTTTCCAGAAAAAATATCCTAATTCTCACCCAAAAGGTATTAGTTGGTAAATAAAAAGAATGGAATCTGTTAAAAACAACTTGACAGGAAGCTTGCGAAAAAAAGCAATTCAAGGATACAGGACGAAGATTGCCAAGATATTAGCCCCAAACTTTATATCAGAAGCTAGACGAAGAGTCGATCATAACAATCCGAGCACTTAAATTAAACCACAACGTCCCCCATAAATCGACATGCCGTGTGTAAAAAATTATGACACTTTCCCCGTCATGTAAGCTCAAGTATGCAGTGACTTGACGTCATATTCTATTATAACGTCATATCTAGGTAGTTCAGAGAAGTAACTTCAGTTTGAACAGTTTGATATTTCACGGACAGCCTTACCCTACCCTATATACAATATCATATTGAGTGTATTCGATTAAGACAACTCGTGTCGCATTAGTGTTAAAATACGGGCATGCTCACTGACTGAACTCTAGTGATCTAAATAAAACATTTCGTGTTGTATAGTGTTTATTTAAATATGTCTGGAAAACAGTATATATTCCCTGTATATCTGGTTTGAACAGGACAAATAATTGATTAAGAAACAATTTCAAATTATCAAATAAAGAATAACTGATAATTTCTAAAAAAAAAAAACAACAAAAAAACCTCAAAGCTGAGAAATTAATTGTTCAACATTACAAAATGTATTTTTTACAGATACAACATGTATATTATATTTATCCTTGCAATATTATTTAACAAGTCAATACCTCCTCTTATTAAAATAAAAAAAAAGTAGAATAAGAACGTCTTCACACACATACGATGTATTAGTATTAATTGTGATAGTGACGTATCATCTTTTTTGAAGGTGGGGGGGGGGGGGCAAGCCAGAAAAAAAACTTGACAATAAAAAATACATTTCCCATACTCAAAAATCCTATTTAGTTGGAGAATGGGGATGTAGGTCCTACTTTCTTCAGCACCAAATTTTATTCATAAAATACGACTTCACCCTGCTTGGCTTTACTGTAACAAAAAAGGAGGAGGAAGCTATCTGTGGTCTTTCAATGAAGATTTTTAAAAGTAAAGAGTTATGTTTGGAAAATAGTGTGGGGTAGTGCTTCCACCAGTTCATACGTGCTTGCCCCCCCCCCCCCGGTAACATTTTGCATGGGGTATAAAAATGGTCAGAAAAGTACCATAGCTGACATTTTTGATTAAAGATCAAGTATAATATTTTTGTGGAAATTCAAAATTATTCATTATTTTCAGCCTCTGGAGCCATATGAATGACATTCTGAGGTCTATTTATTTTTTTTGTCAGCAATTTCCATCACTAATAGTCGTTTAAACTTACCTGTGTGACAAGTGGATCATTTATTGTAAATCGCTTATCTCCCTTGTTGCGTGACGTCATCAGAGACAGCATGAAATAGGAAGTGATGCTATATTGCCGTGTTTGGAATATTATTGTTTGCGAGATGTTGCCATGTTGGCTTTTAACTGTACCAATAAATCGGAACAAGACATGAGTATATATTTAAATTCTTACGCACCTGAAATTGAGGGAAATATGGACATTCAATTTAAAAAGAGATGGTTTTGAGCCCAATAAACACGAAACACTATAAATATAAGCGACATTTTACATAAACCAGTTTAGGCTACATTTTAATTAATTATAAAATTATCTCACGAATTTCTCGGTTTTATTTCAAATTTAAATTGCATTTTTCAATTTGTCAGTTTAGGTATTTATAGCCGCAATACTGTTTTAAGGGAATTTTTTTTTTATTCTTGTTACAGTACTCAACAAGATCACAAGTACATGACAATTGGTTCATGTACTTTGCCCCTTCCTCACTACTGAAAATAAAACTAAGCAAAATATGCATGAATTCCTTGTCCGTCATACCAATACTTCGATATTTTATATTTTCCGCTTTTGTCAAGTTTTAGAGATTGGCCCTATACATTAGAGCATGCACTCGGTATTTATACATGACGGAACATTACTAGTACCCGGCGCCAAGTCAAAAGTACATGTATTTCGGTGTAAACCTCTAACATGCTGGAGTAAAAAAAATACTAGCAATTTTCATATACATGTTCTGTAAAGGAACAATCTCTAAAACTTGACTGACAAAAAAACGGAAGGTATGGTATAATAGACAAGGAATTGATTATCTGCCAAGTTATCGTGTCTAAAAAAAAATCTCAGTTGAGATGGGGTATGTCCCGGAAATACCCCCCTCTAAATCCGTGCATGATATCTGTCTCAGAAAATACTTACTCAAGAATGCGTTCATTTACTTCCAGTTGTCCCTTTTCTAGAAAATTTTTATATCAAAATTGTTTCCATTACATATTTATTCAAACAGTAAAACCTCAGTGTTCATGCACGCAAGTGATTGTTCCTCAATTTTCTGCCCGCAGTTTTGTTTTCCTCCAGCACTTATTTTCTCTTGTGCTGGCGTCTTGACACAGTTACCACAAGAGCATATGAAATCAGAATGTATACTTAAAATAGTTTTGTTTTCTTTTTTCTAAACTAAATTAGGGTGAAATAATTCATATTAAAATATTTTTAAAATGAACGCGCTATGTGACAAAGATTTTCAGGCCTGTATGAAGCAATTAATATCCGTTGATGGGGACAACAAAGAAATGTTACTTCGGGAGGGGGGGGGGGGCAAATAAAAATTACTTGTTAACGCATAAATTAAAAAGGTTCCAGACAAATGTTTAGTTACCACAGGTGCTTAGGGCTGGGGAAAATTCATACCCTCTGATACTACAACAGAACGTTCTGTTTTAGTATCAGAGGGTATGAATTGATAAAAGGCTTGAACTAGCCTTCTTTCCCCTTAAATTTTGGATTTTTCGGTTGTAATACTTTATGAATATATCATAGAAAATATTATTTGAAACTAAAAAAAACCCACTGGGGTACGGAACAACCGAGGGGGGGGGGGGGGGTTCCAAGCACCTGTGATAGCTACATCTTCGGATTCCCACGGATATATCCGAAGATGACGTAATTTCTGTTGTTCCGTTCATTGTTCATTATAGTATACTTAACATAAAAAATTGCCGTATGCCCGGTTCAAACGGCTATGCAATGTGAAAAAAAAATTCTATACTTTTTCACTATGTAAAAGTCCTGGTCCTTTATGATGAATAAGAAACAACACATAAAATCAATTTTCCGCAGTTAAATATTTTTTGCGGAAATATTGAGCACACTCGATAAAAGGCATTAAATACAAATTACATGTATGAACATTTTTTAGCTTCTGCGATGATCCCTTGTCTGTTCTGTTATTTTAATTTCCATTCTCACCCATACCGGCTTCGGACGAAACAGAATCGGTCGAAGAAGAATAATCAAATTGCGTACTTTCTTGACTCAGATATACAAAGCCTATTCTTAACAGACAGATCTACGCATAACTCTGATATATCAACATTTCTGTTCCCCAAAATTGCCATAATTTTCGATAATCAAGAGCACTTTTTACTATACTTATGTAACTACATTTTGTGGAGTGTCTCTAATGACGTCACATAAAGGGGAAGTAAGTCTATTGATGAACGTTATTTTTAGCGATATTTGAACAGAAAAATAAAGAAAACAACGAGGTTTAAAATTAAACGAATATTGTAATTCCTTCTTTTAACCATTATTTACAACATATATTATATACAAGTATATCTATTTCCTTGATATTTGACCGTTAATAAAGTGTTAGTCATAGGATGTGAGAGACATATATATACTTTTAAAAAAATGTGACGCTGGTTGGAAAGAAACCGTGCGCTAATGTGTTTTTCCTGGTTTTATGTGGCTTATGTGGATGTTCATTTTGAGCCTGTAAAAAATAATGTTTAATATTTCAACTAGAATTTTTTTTTGGAAAAAAATACGCATGAAATTGTCCGCTTGTGGTAAGAGACTGAATAGATAATTTCTATATACTTTAGCATTTTTAAGTGTATATTTATTGTAAACAACGAACCAGCTGGTTCTAGGGACGCGACCTCCATATTCATAAAGATAAATACGTGCATGCAACTGAAATTGTTCTCCCATTTGATCCTGTAATTATCCTAAAACTGAATTATTAATTATGATAATTCAACTGCCTAGGGTAATTAACACGACATATCTATGCTGCGACTGTTAAATCTACAAAAATAATTTTAGTGAATCAATATGCATCTATTAGAATTTTTTTTTATAATCCATAGGCCGTTCTACAAAAGAACTTACATCTAAGACCAAAATTTAATTCTGCGATTTTTTTTCTTCTTGAAAAGAATTTTAATTAGAATATTTCTATTTCCAAAACAATAATTTTTTAAAAAAATTATAATCAACATAACTTTTTGGTTTTAGTCGTAAGTTATTTTGTAAAACGGGCCCCAGAGGTTCAGGCAACAATTAGCCCGAGTAAAAAAAATCTGGATAAACTTCTTTTAAAACAAAATAAAAACTGTCAATGATAACACAATAGTAAATTGATGAGATTAACCTTATAAAAAAAGGGGAAAAAAAAGAGCGGGGATGTCAAAATGATATTGCAGACTTTTTTCCTGGACGTTGTAAATTTCTAATACAAACACTGACAAATTCATAAAGAAACAGTTTTCGCATTTACAATGCGACTTCACTTCCCGCCATTTCTTTCACCTGTTACTCCAGGTAAACCGAGGAGTATACTCGCGTAACGAAGATGTCTTGTTTTATTTACAGCTCTAGTGACTCGTGTAACTCGTGTCGCTTAATCGAATATACCCATTGTTACTGTCGAGTGCGCGAGACATCCGAATAGTTCCGAGTGCTAACAAATTGGAAGCAAGGAGCAAGAAAAAAAGAAATATGGAAGAGCTGATGACAAAACAATGAAAACAGTACTAAACTTCTGGAAAAACGTGTCTTTAGTAGTGGAAAACGTGTCTTTAGTAGTGGAACATTGTTGCAAGCGGAGGAACTGTGACAAAATGTACACAATTAAAGGTACCTACACTAATAAGATGGCGAGCAACGCTAATTAATCTGTGAGGTGAAATCACTATCGACGCAAAGAGGGTTCAATGCAAAAATAGCATAGAAGAAAATAGCTGCTGAAAGCCAAATCAAGAGATGTAATGAAAAAGGCGTACAGTGATAAAATATGCCATTAAACTGTGAATTATATACGAAACAATGTGGCTGTTACAGTTGTTTATAAAAAGTCTTCTCAAGAGATGTAATGAAACATATGGAGATAACAAACAATATTCATCAGCTGTTTTGGTAAATTATCAAACTTAATTTTCTTTACAAAGTGTAAATTTCCCGAAAAATGACTTGTATGCTTCCTTAACTTACCCGCGTTACGTCGCGGGTTCGAATCCCACTGCAGGACGTGGAGACCGGTCCTTCGGATAAGACCGTATAAAATGAGGTCCCGTGTCGCAGTAGGTGCTGGCACGTAAAAGATCCCTCCCTGCTCAATGGCCCTGAGTGCCGAGTATAGGACAACATTTGCAGCTCTCCACCGACAAATGGTGACGTCTCCATATGAGTGAAACATTCTTGAGAGGGGTGTTAAACAACATACAATCAATCATGCATTTTATCAATAGCATCAAGAACAAGAAAAGCAGCCCTAATGAATAGTAACAACGGCTTATAGAAACACTTTGGGACGAAACGTAGGACATGCGACAGTCTTCGGGTGGTCGAATTTCGTCGTTACTTGCAAATCTCAAATGTTTGTAACATGGTCGTAAGTTTGGTCGAACGACCAAGTCTACGACTTACGACCTGTGGAAAAAAGTGGTCCCTGCAAATTAACTATGCGTTCTACCAATATTCTACTGTATACCTTGGGGATGTTCCTTCCCTCCTCTTCGTAAGGTCTTAGATATATCAGGGTGGCATCGCTATTAAGTGCTAGTTTAATGAATTCTTTCTTGTGGAAGACTAGCACGTCGTCAATATCACGTAAATACTGCTCTAATGTGTCCATTGATGATGACCCGCAATACTGAATGATCTTGCTCATTCTAACAATTACCGTGCGAAAGTGAGCGCATTTGTACGGTATTTGAAGCAACTATTAATCAATTCCAGTATTGAAATACTAAAACAACTCCAATATTAAATTTTAGCATGGAGCAGTGTATTTGGAATAAAATCTTTCAATTTTGTTCTGATAAAGTGAAAAAGAAGCTCTACGTTTTTTCCGGTGACGAAGTAAATATTATGCAGTAAACCGACGAAAACCACGTGTCGCTATAGAATCGTAAACTCGTCGTTGAGCGCCATGTTTTGAGAAAAATGTGGAAGAAAAATTGTGGCAGAGTGGTTCTTGAGAAGATTTTTAAAGAATCTTCCGTTATATTTCTATGTAAAATTTTGATCGGCCATTGTGGCCCCGCCCAACCCCCGGTGGTCATGATTTGAACAAACTTGAATCTTCACTATCTGAAGATGCTTCCCTATAGGTTTCAACTTTCCTGGCACAGTGGTTCTTGAGAAGAAGATTTTTAAAATATACCATCAAATTTTCACTATTTCTGAATTATCTCCCCTTGAATAAAGGCGTGGCCCTTCATTTGAACAAACTTAAATCTCCTTCATCTAAGAATACTTTGTGCCAAGTTTGGTTAAAATTGGCCCAGTGGTTCTTGAGAAGAAGTCGAAAATGTGAAAAGTTAACGACAACAACGACGACGACAGACAAAGGACAAATGATCAGAAAAGCTCACTTGAGCCTTCGGCTCAGGTGAGCTAAAAAGCTTATTTCTTAAGGTTACTAGTATTCTTTTTAAAATTAAAAGTTTAATTCTTACTTGTAAAATTGAATCATATATAAATAGCAGTTATGAAAGAATTTCAAAATAAAAATAAATTTGAACCAGAAGTCTCTGTCGAGACTGAAGCTCTACTGGTTTGTACTTATAGCAAAAGAAGAGAAAAGTACTTAGGCAGTTGGGAATTGAAACTTTTCAACAGCAATTAATAGAAAAATGATCCTTGATTAAGTCTGTTTATGTTTTAGTGTAGTCTACTTGCATGCCACATTACATTATAATCAGACTAAAACTGTATTTTGAGTAGCATTTTGAGAGTATTAAACAGAAATTTCTATTTTTAGTAACCGTGGCAACACCGTTCATTGAAGTGAAAAACTATACAAAGAATTATGTACCTTAGTGTAGTCTACTTGTGTGCCAAGTTATATTGAAATCAGACCAAAACTGTAGGAGGTGTAGCATTTTGAAAGAATTTCACAGAAATTTCTATTTTTAGTAACCACGGCAACACCGTTCATCGAAATCAAAAACCGATACATAGAATTATGTATCTTAGTGTAGTCTACTTGTGTGCCAAGTTAAATTAAAATCAGACCAAAACTGTAGGAGGAGTAGCATTTTGAAAAATTGTTTACAGACAGACGGACGGACGACGGACGCATTACTATCGCATAAGCTCTTCTGGTCTCTGACCAGTAGAGCTAAAAATTATCTTCACGTTTTCTCAGTGGGCATTGCACTTCATGACCTATATACTGCAAGTGTTTACCATCAACAGAGGAATGGAGTAAATTCGGATTAGATAAAACGATCGTTTTTGGAAGTAAATAAGTCAAGTAGAATTGCAAAATAGATAAGATTATGGATATTTACGAAGAATAGGAGCATGCTGCATTGAAAATTTTCATTTATGAAGACATTGTAATAGATCAGAGTACAATAAATTAATCAGGACAAGCCCTCACCACAATCGGTCACACGGACCGGTACTAGAGCGAATTTCATCGGACATTTCGATTTTCTATCGGTTTTGCCGACAGGACCGATAGTTTTCGGAAACTCTGCTGAGTGAATTAGTATAATCAGTTGATTGGAGAACAGATGTGACGTAAACATCGTCACGTGTTGAAAATTGCCTTCCATTAAAGGTAGTGTACCCGACCTGGCTGATGAACACTAAGGTATACTCTTCGCATTCGTTACATCTGACTTATTTATTATAACCTCCTACTCCCCCGCTTGAAAAGCGAGAGGGTATTTAGAAATCGGGATGTCCGTTCGTCCGTCTGTTACGCTTTGTGGTACCCATCTCTTATCCGCAACTCCTCATACCACTAAATGAAATTTGATGAGACTTTCACAGAATCTTCATTACATATTGCCATTATGACCTCCTATTTTACTTTTTGATCCTATACATATTTTTGGTTTCCCATAGCAAACATGGAACTGCCATTATATTCATCATATGGGAGGCGGGGGGTATCATTTAGTGAGCTTATTGCCAACGTCTAGTTGTCACAGGTATCGGCGTGGAATGGTGACCCATGTTCGTGCTGGTTATCTTGCATTACCTTTGTTTACAAAGTTTTACATACATTTGTGTTTGTTTTTATACTGCTTTGACCTGTGCAATTGTTGTAAATGTCTTTGGTATCTGATTTTCCTGCATTGGAAGAAGAATAACTATTATTTTGTCGCTACTTAATATTGTATAGCAAACGTCCATGTAAACCGGTGACAATTTAAATTACAAATTAAAATATATAGTGAAATCGACCCCTTTCTTAATTTTTACGTGACTAAATTTTAAATTATTTTTATACGTTCTTCTTTGTGCTTAGTGAAACGAATAAGATAATTCAATTCTTGCATTTACTGGTAAAAATGAGTATCTTGATATAAGAAGCAAAACAATGCACACATAAAAAATGACATTTTCTTTTTCATAACAACTGTCAGAGAGAGAGAAAGAAAAAACTTGAATATAGTCCGTTCTCCATTCATTCGGGTATATTAAAGACATTCTCCTTGTTGTGGTCAACCCCTTTAATTTAAAAAATAGCAGAGCAAACAGCGACCTCTTAAACATCAGAGGGACAAGGTGCCATGGAGGAGTCAGAATCCTCTGCTGACCTAAAAATTTTGTCATTTAATCCATATACGAGGGGTGATCAAAAGGTTCGCAAACATTCTCTATATCTACAAAACCACAATTCAGATTAAAATGAAATTCGGTACACACATAGCCATACACAAGGTCTATAAATAGCATTTTCCCGACAACAATCGCCATCTCTCCTTGTTTGTGACGTCACAGTGTGAAAATGACGTCACTATTTAGGTCACTTGTGACGAAAAATGGTTGTCTCAGTCGATTGATTGATTGTAATACTGTTTAACGTCCCTCTCCAGAATATTTCACTGATATGGAGACGTCACCATTGCCAGTGAAGGGCTGCAAATTAGGCCTATGCTCGGCACTCAGGGCCTTTGAGCAGGGAGGGATCTTTATCGTGCCACACCAGCTGTGACACGGGGCCTCGGTTTATACGGTCTCATCCGAAGGACCGCCCCCATTTAGTCGCCTTTTACGACAAGCAAGGGGGGTACTGAGGACCTATTCTAACCCGGATCCCCACGGGGCTTGTCTCAGTCGAACTCGTTCACCAAACGACTGTACAATTTATTGTAATATCCTAGAAATCCCTCTACAGTATCATATAATAATTTGTACACAGTTTATTGAGATAAATGAGTTCCTATAAATTCAATTAATGATTGGATTAATCGTTTTAGTGAAGGAAGGCTGATGGTTAAAAATGATACTTGTCATCTTGCCCAGTGAAAGCAAGTTTGAAAAGATATGTATTTCTAATTAAGCAATTTGCTATCAAAGACCTCCAATTAGCACTTTGAAAAATAGTTGAATATTTGAACAATGAAATAAGTATTAAATACCTAAGATATCGTTTACTTTAGATTTTAAACATATTAGATATGATAAAAAGGATGCACCCATTCTCTATCCACCTTGAATAAAGGTCTCTCCTGAGACAGAAGATTTGTGTTTTAATGGTCGCCATGCTTATTTTTGGAAAGGATGTTATTATCCACCCATTCTGTTGCCGAGATATGACCATTTCTGACAAATTAACTGTTCTTGTCATTAAAATTAACTCACATGGAAAGAAATATAAAACTCGGAAAAATCTTTTAACTTTTGTGACAGAACGCTACGGAGGGGGTCACATGACCGCCAATATCACGTGATTCGCGCATGCGCAGAACGGTGGTTGATGTGCATTAAAATCGGGGAGGATTAATTTAAAATATAATCAACATTGAAACCAAATATTGTTTCTTGTATGGAAGTTATTCAATTAGTTTGCGAACTTTTTGATCACCCCTCGTATATCAAAGAAGGAAAACACGAAATATGTAATTTAGTATTCATTCAGTCAGTTTTACTTTTCTTGACGATGGAGCTGAAATTAAAAAAAATAGATTAATAAATAATTTTCTTCATTTTTTTCACAAGAGATATGTGTAACGAATATATATTTTGATAATTTAATCTTGAATATATTCTTACATTGTTAGGATTTCTCCTTTTCTCTTTCTTCCTTTTACAATGGCCCCTTCCTCGAAACAATCTTCAGGAAAAATCTGCTTTTCAGTCACACTGATTAAGTCACCATTCACTTCGATAAGATTGCTGCAATTTCATAGACATTATTTGTTGTGGGTATACTAATTTTATTTGTTAATATTCAACATATTTGGCATTTAAAAAAATAGAATTGCCTGTATTTTTAGGTCACCTGAGTAACTATTGCTATCCGTTTTTTGTCTGTCGTCGTGCGTCGTGTGTTAACATTTGAACATTTTCAGCTGCTTCTCTTCAACCGCTCAACCAATTTCAACCAATTTTGGCATTGTGAATTTCATGGTCCCTGTCCCCCTGGGGCCTGAGGGATGGGGCCAAAACCACTAAAATTAGTGCAATCTTTAAAAATCTTCTTCTTTACTCCTGGACATCAAGCAGTCAAACTGTTGGCATGACTGTAATGAGCATTGAGTCCTCTACCAAAATTGTGAAATTCATGGCCCCTGGGTCACGGGTTCTAGTGCTAGGGCGGGGCTATATAGATTTTATAGTGAAAATGCATTATTTCTTTGAAAATCTTCTTCTCTGCTCCTGGGTATTAAATAAACTAACTGAATACGTAGTAATGATGAGCAAGAGTGCCTCTTCCAAAATTGTGAATTTTATGGCCCGAGGGTCAGGGAGTCTGGTGTTAGGGCGGGGCTCTATTGATTATATAGTGAAAATGCATTAATTCTTTGATAATCTTCTCTGCTCCTGGGTATAAAATACTCTAACTAAGTACATAGTTATGATTAGCAAGAGTGCCTCTTCCAAAATTGTGAATTTCATGGCCCCTGTTTCAGGGGTTTTGCCATTTGGTGTAGGGTGGGTGGGGTGGGGGGCTCTTTTGATTATATAGTGAAAATACATTAATTCTTTAAGAATTTCTTGCTTTGTTCCTGGGTATTATGCCAATAATCCAAATATATATATTTATGATGAAGAAAGGTGCATCTAGCAAAGTGGTTATTTTTTTACCCCCTGGGTAAGGGGGTGGGGGTTACATAGTCTGAAAATAAATTAATGCTTTACTATCTGCTCTTTGGTATTAATCAACCATTTATGATGAAATAAAACTCATGATAAAAGTTCCAAAATTTTTGTCCCAGGGTCAGTGGTTCCTTTGGGGTGGGGTGCACAACTGGTTATAAAGTGGAAGTGCATTTTCTCGTTGTTACTATGATGTACCTCTGGGTATTAAGTAACTAGAGTAAGCATGCTAAGCGTATAATTATGATAAGCAATGGTGCCTCTTTCATAATTGTGAATTTCTTGGCCTTTGGTTTAAAACACGAACCAAATTCAAGTTGGAAAGTTTTTTCATGATGCTCAGGTGACCTATAAGGCCCTTGGGCCTTTTGTTCTATTCGTGCTAGCACATATCAGTAGAATGCATAGTTTATTTTTTTTTTCCACAATAAAAAAAATTATTACACTATTTTATGCTTTCTTTTCCGATGAACTTTCACTTTACAATCACTGGGGAAAATTCTATTTAAATTATTTAAATTTAATTTTTCCACATTATCTAACTTGGTTGTAAACATATGCGGTGTTACTATACATTTATTGCATGATAGTGAGGGAAATATGAAGACTTATTCAGCCAAGAAAAATCGCATTCAGCCAAGAAAATCGTATTCCCCGAGGGGAATATGATATTTCTTGGCTGAATAAGTCTCCATGTTTCCCGAACATTCATGCAATGAATTGTTTATTATACCGAAACAAGCAAAACTTTCATTTTTTACGTAAAGTTACTATAAAACCCTTTGGTCAACACATTATCATCAAATTTATGACGTAAGCCAGGTTATTGTGACGACTACTATACTCTCTGGAGTTTTCTTTAAACCAACAATTTTTGCGGGAAAATGAACTAAGTATCCGAAGAAGTGAAATATGATGAAAAGCGTGCCGACGGCCGGGAAATATGAAGTTTTACGGCCCGATCACGTGATAACTTAGAACCAATCAGATAACGCGTTGTTTAGAATGTTTATAATGAGGTATAATAATATAATTTCAAGACAAGTAAACGAAACATTAGTGTTTTATATCCTGGAAAATATGAAATTTTCTTGATCAATGTAAATGAAATGCTTTGGTTTTGATTTATTTCACAAGGTTATTTCGAAGTATACATTAACTTTATTCAACAGGAAAGAAAAAACAAAATGGTAAAATGTTAATCGCATAATAGAAACAGGGTTTTTTCAGTAGTTACCATGATAATTCCGATATTTTAGTTAATAATTGGATAAAGGTTGTTATTGATATTTTTATGAATGCTTTTATCCAAATCATAATTTAGCTCCAAAACCCGTATGTATGCATTTAAAAATTGTCTCATCTTAAAAAAGTACAGCATACCAAGTATTCCACTGGCTATTTTATGAAATCACTGTAAATAGTCTTTTATTATAGACTTTCCTCTCAATTAGCAAGAAATCTTGAATTTCAAAAATATTAATATTTTTAGGTCACCTGAGTAAACTCAGGTGACCTATTGCTATCCGTTTTTGTCCGTCGTCGTCCGTCGTGCGTTAACATTTGAACATTTTCAACTTCTTCTCTCAACCAATTTTGGCATATAGCATCTGTGGGTGACGGGGAACACAAATTGTGAATTTCATGGTCCCTGCCTCCCAGGGGCCTGAGGGGTGGGGCCAAAACCACTAAAATTAATGCAATCTTTAAAAATCTTCTATACTCCTGGACATCAAGCAGGCAAACTGTTAGCAGGAATGTAATGAGCATTGAGTCCTCTACCAAATTTGTGAAATTCATGGCCCCAGGGTCAGGGGTTCTAGTGCTAGGATGGGGCTATATAGATTACATAGTGGAAATGCATTATTTCTTTGAAAATCTTCTCTGCTCTTGGGTATTAATAAACTA
>NW_026926196.1:0-26870 GCF_032062105.1 Saccostrea cuccullata | reverse complement strand
ATCACAACAAAAAAAACAAATTTATATACATGTAAGTAGAAACCAGTTCAAGCATGAACAAGCTAATAAAAAGAGTATAAGAATAACATCAGAATAAAATTTGTATGCAAAAAAGAAATGCTACACATCGTCATTTTTCAACATAATATAAAGGTCTATTTTTAATGTTTCGTTTATATAGTTCACGGTCTAGTTATAAGTATTAAGTATTGTTTTTACTTAGAATCAGTGCTATAAAGGACTATTTTTAATGTTTCGTTTTTATAGATCACGGTTTAGTTATAAGTATACAGTATTGTTTTTACTTAGAATGAATGATATTGGTGTACAGTGCTTGTAAGTACTTACAAATATTTTAAATACTAGTGGTTTCAAGTACTAACAAGCATATCAATACTTTTTTACAATTACCTACAACAATTTAATACTAGTGCTTACAATTACTTAGGAGGATATTTACACTTGTGCTTGCAAGTACTTAAAAGGATATGCATACTTGCACACCTGTCTATGAAGAGTAAACATCCCCTGTCAAACGGTATATATTATACACTATATTTCTTAGGATGCTTGTTACTGCGCAGAAAAAAAATCTATTGTTTTACATACCGTTAATGGTGTAACACACGTTAGATGTCAGGTCTATCACTTGAACAAAATCCTGGAACAGACTGTTGTTAATGCCATTATATATTTTACATGTTTTACTGATCTATTCATCATTTTATTATGCTGTAAGGGGTTCAGGAGTGATTATGATGATTCACTGCATGCAAGTAACAGCTTGAAATGCGTTTTATATATTCCAAACAACCAAAATGAACTTGGATTTACATATCTATAATGAATTTCGAAACTTCATAAAACTTCTTACAAACAAAGATACACTACAGTAAATGTTCAACCAAGCCTCTCTCTTAACTCCTTACTAAGATACATGTATGAACAGTAGTGAACAAGAAATAGTACAAACAATAGTATATTCGAGAGGTGGTGTAAATCAGATGTGGAGACAAAAAATTTCAATGAACTTTTGGAAAATTTGAAAGAATTAAAGCTTAAAAACTTACGACTTTTCAACTTTATACACAACCATTCCCCATGATAAATTCAGGTCCAGGATTTTTGATATCATTCTTTTTCAATAAAATTGGAACTTTTAAATTAACTTACCATGTCATTGGAAATTTCCAAAATTATTTTGTTAAAAATATTCTGATTGTATTCACCAGTACTTTGAAGTTGACATGAAAAGGATGCTTGATTTTCTGATTGACAATGTCTATGTAGTGTTTGGATATTTGGTCTTTCAAAAATCTGTTTGGATTCCTTTGGGTACCAATTGTGCCCTGTTATAAGAAGACCTATTTTTGTATTCATATGATGCAGAATTTCTCCAAAATCGTATACGGGAGAGAAGAATACAATTGCTGCGGCTTTCAGCTCAAAATTTAGACAGAGTTGACAAATCTGTTTAATAATTGAATATTTTACTTACGAAAGACATTTATGATGATCTTATGATAATCTAACAGTCAATCTTCATGTTAAACGTGATATCACGATTGTAACTTTCCAATCGTCAACTCCCCTTACTTATGCAGAAATATACCTTTATAACCTGCATACTGGGTATAAGTTGATTTGACAGTCACACGATAAGAAACAAGTATATCAGCAGTAAAATTCCTCATTTCATGAGTTCTATGATCAATACAATGACCTCTTCAGCAAATGCAATTTATCATTGAGTCAATGCTGACTGACCTTTTTATACTAATTGTTAGTCCCTTATTTAGGCAATTAATTGACAACGGATTTTCCATGACTTTCCGACCATGACAAGGATCAGACGGCGGGTGTGACCTGTCAACTGGGGATGCTCACCTGATCCCATCTCTGAAAATTTGGAGGTCCGTGTTTGCTCTGCTCCTATTTTGTTTTGTTTTAGCGACTTTCGAGAGTGAATATTATTCGTTATCCCTTATATATTTCATGCAATGACTGCGAAATAATTTCCTTTTGAAAGTCAAATTAGTCCCATTCATCTGCTTCTCTGCTTTTCTACGCACTCCCTCTTAGCATCGTTAGTGTACCACGCACAAGCAGAACGAATTGTAACAATGTATTATTTTTCGGGTGCAGCAGCACCTAGAATGTTTTGAATGATGTATTTTAAAAACGCAGAGAATTTTCCAGCAAATTTTCGGTAAGAGCGGATGGAATTGCTTAGATTACAGATCCGAATATGTGGTATTTTTTAATATAATAGTTTGAGCTAGCTCCCTTTACAGCTATATACGTTTGAGAATATGTCATGATGGTCAGTCACCAGCGGAGTGGTCGTTATTGACATGCAGTTTTGACCTCGTGGTCATTCAAATGTATACAGTCGCTCTCTGAAGTGTATAGTATTTTGCAAAATATATAGTTATTTTTTCTAATCCAGATTGAGAGTTTATTTTCTTATTTCTTTTAAGTTAAAACATTATAAAACGACTGCACCAACAGCTTTCAATCATTTAACGAAGTTTTCTCTCGATGGAGTGTATAGCTTTTAGCGTTTCTTTTTTATTCCTGCAAGGCACCCGATTACACCGCTGTAATGTCCAGTCCATGTTTTTTGTCCTCTCAACATATTTGTATTGTTATATACGTTTTTTAAGTTTGATCATTGTTAACTATCATCAACTTTTACATTTAAGAGGTGTATCTATTTCTCACAGAATGGTTGGATGGCAAGTAAGAGGGAAAAAGAATATAAATGCAAGATATTTAAATGTCTTTAAGTAAAATGGATGGAGTGAATTCTGTACATTTTAGATATATTTTAAAGATGATCATGAATGCGCCTAGAATATTGAATTAATGATATGTAATAAATTTCCAGACTTTCCACATAAAAATGATATCCTTAGCAACAATCATTTGAAAATGTATTAATAGTAGGGATGTCAAATCGGTCAATTTTTAATACTCGGTTACTCGGACGTTTTTCCGATCGAGTACCCGGGTACTCGGTAAAAGTGTAAATAAATATGAACAGGTAAACATTGTAAACTCTTGTAGAAATAAAACCACATGCTTTGATAGGAGGTTTACCCGTTAGTGTATTTCTGTTGTAACAACGATGAGCACTTCGTGCCCGATGAAATTCAATATAACATCGTTTATGTTCAATTTATTCATCAGATAAACACAAGAAATAAAATCATAAGTAGTTCATAGATTTCTTGTTTCAAAAATTAATCTGCTCCGTATATTGTAATGTAACTCTTTGTTGCGTTTGACGTCCAGGTATCAGTCGTACAGTTTAACTTGAACTTGATCAAGTTCGCCTAACAGAGCGGATTTACGGTTTTAGTACACTTTTCGAACATAGATTTTCTAGTATTATGGGACGGTATTTTGTAGTTTGGTGCAATGATGGACATAAGTTTTTTTAAGCCTTTGTCTTCAACCATTTGTATTGGCAGGTAATCAAACACACCCATATCAACAATCGCGCAGGCAATATCATCGGTCTCTTTTCCCGAGAATTTTTAAAAGACTTCTCGCAGAATTAACAAGATTGTCAAATTTATTAAATCATAATAGACCTTAAACGATGTTCAGTGAAAACAAATAATTAAAGTTAATCAAAAATAAGGGTAGAAGACAGCCAAAGGTGAGAAAAGCCAGGTTACAGGTGCTTTGTCACGATAATTACTGTATAAACACTGCCACGGGCGATAACGGTCATTTACAGGAGTAGGAAACCCTAATTACTGATGTACAAGTGCAATGAGTATTTTACGCTTTAGAACAGATTGTTTAATGCATTAATAAACAAGCTAAGAAATATTCAAAAATATACATCCGAGTAACCGAGTACTGATTTTAGTATTCGATACTCGGACGTTCGATCGAGTACCCGGTTAACCGGGTACTCTTTGACATCCCTAATTAAAAGGGTCGTAACCATGATTTAAAAAAGAAACAGTTAGGACAATTTAACAATTGGGCAAACTATACCAGACTGAATTTTAAGGTGTTAATCCCTACATCGTTCGTTCAAACTGTGAGACGTGGAGATCGTTCCCTCGAAAGAGACGGTATAAAAGGTGCCCCGTGTCGCAGTAGGTGCCGGCACGAAAAAGACCCCTCTCTGCTCAAAGACATAAGATAATTGTATTATACATCGAAAGATTTATGAATATCATGAGTATATATGATAACAACTCGTATACTGCACTATAAAGCTAGAAAAAGACTGCACAATATGATTGCCGGAAAAACAAAGTTTGTATCTAGGGTTTCTTTGTTAATTGTGTTATTTTTAGCTAAAACATATAAACAACCTTCAACTGAAGCATGCAAAGGCTAGAAATATTTTTTATCGACTTCTTAAAAAGATTGTCTCAAACTTCTTGGTCTACCTACATTCATAAAGTATATATAAGTACTTGAGAGCATGGTAACCATGGTGATTTTTTTTTTACCTTTTCTGCGCACGCGTACAATAGGGAGGATGAGGTAAAGCAATATTTTCGTTATGGAGCATACTAAAATTATTCTTACTTATATTTTTCTCCATAAAAATCTAGTTTTTAGGTTCTGAAACCTGTAATATTATGAAACCTAATACTTTCATGAACAAAATTTACAACGGTGATGCAAAAATTCAACGTTTGTCAATTTTCCCATTTGTGCGTCACGGTGTCTCTTTAATATATATTCCCCTGTCTCCTTGATAACAACTATTAAAAAAGGTGTATCTAATAGTTTGAATACGCTATGAAAAGTGTATGTATTAAATCAAATGTAAATTGTTTTTTTTTTCAACATTCATTTTTAAGTGGCATTTGAGGGCGTGTTGGGTGAGCCCGATGGAGCACACAATATTGTCTGGAACCTCAGAGATACTTTGGCTTCAACTGCCTCAGAAACCTCTGTTACAAGATGATGACCACGTGCACGCCTTTCGGGCTTTCCATCGCCATTTATAGGGGGTATCATTTTACAAAGGTTACCATCACTTTTGATCAGGTCTGGTCCATCACTCCCGCCCTCCGAATCTTAAGCATCTATACTGACACGCAAAAGAAACGCAACAACCTACTTTAGGGGGAAATGATTACGTAAAGTAAAGAATGTTGTATCTTAGAATTATGGATATCTTCAATTTTGTATATATCGGTAATTTAACGATTGAACGATTTTCAAATCATAACCTGAAGTTAAGTTTGAGTCTGTTTAACAGAAATCAAAAATTGCATGTTAAGCAATTAAAACATTTGGCAAATTGTGGAGTTTTAAGGGTTTGTACTGTTCATCTTAAGTAATGCAGCAATATTTTAAAAAAAAATCTCCTTTCTTTTGCCTTAACAAGGCTTCTTGAAAATGGCATAAATAAGCATTTCCATTGCTCTTGTTGGAAAATCTGAAAGTAAAGGTTATGGAGAATTGATGATGCAAAAAAAAAAAACCACATTAAGCCTCAACGAGGTTTTTCATATCATATGCATAAATGATAGTCCTTGGACCGAAAGTCCAAGGGTTACTACAATGCGCTTAGTTAGAGAAAATTCGACCTAATCATCTGAAAAACAGGCAATTAAAAATGGCAAAGAATAATTTCTTCGCTTTGAACTCGATATTGATTAGCCTATTGTATCGCAGAAATTAAGCTGCAATTGTTGTTTAGGGCAGTCTTGCACGTTGTTATTGAATGGCTGGGTGGGGTGTGTTTTAACAGTCATATGTTATTTAGTAAAGGTAAAAGATAAACATTAAACATTTTTATCAATTCTCTGATGTTCTGAAAAGTGAGTTTAGCCTTACTGTATTCTTGTTTGAAAATTATTAGATAAAAAATTTAAACATTTGTAGAGAAATGCTTGTCGCGTTTCTTCTGCATTTCAGTATATATGGGAAGTGCTCAAAGAACTTTGGAACGTGTGTTTTCTTTTGTTTTGCGCCAATATTAAAAATTTTGTGATTGTGTTTTTTTTATTTACATTTTACTTTGATTTTACTGAAAAAATAAGAACCCATTCTTCACTCTGATTTTACCAATAATTTCTGAATTCTAATCACTAACAACCTCATGCCCCGTAAGCAAAGGTATGAAAATCAATCCTAAGGATATGATTTTGAAAAATACAAAGTATATTATATTTTTTGTGTTCGATATCGAATGAGTATTAAACAATTCAGAGAATATTCAATTTTACATACTATGGATTTAAAGAATGTGTTGTTCATATGGTTTAAAAGTAATTACAAAATTAAGCAATTCATCTACCAATAATATATTATTGTCACGTTAAACATTTGGAACTTGCTGTGTAGCTTTATATAATGACAAACCATAGATTAAACTTAATTTTTTTTCCCCATAAAATTGTTTTTTTTTTTTTTGGAGGACACTTTTTTACAAGGTCTAAGAAAACGATATCCCGAAATGAAAGGGGGATCCCGGTAGGGGACGTGTATTGCTTATGCGATACTCTTAGAATGCTTGTTATTATTAAATAATATTGACTGCTGAATTTTAGACCCGTAGATGATCAATCAAACTTTGATTGGTGTACTTGACAACAGTGTGCACAAATTACTACAATAAACACAAATTAAAATGACTTCGCTCGTACTGTTGAATTTTTAATATTTTAACACTTTTGTTTGTATTTTTTGATGAATCAAAGTGCAACGCTCAATCAGCTTAAGATTTGCAAACAAAAAAAATTAATAATGAAATTAATATTTATGTGTTATTTATTTATTTTTAAGATGGGCTGTTCAGTTTTTGTTACATAAAAATGCCTAAGGTTAAATACAATTTTTTTTTTGAAACAAAAGGTTTGCTTATTTTCTGCGTCAGTTCAAAGAACATACTAAGATACGTTATAAGGCTAGGCTGCCCGAATGGCGCAGTTGTTAGAGTTCTGGAGTCCAAATACTTCGTGAATTAGATTCCTATCGCGGGACAAGGAGACTGATTGATTCTATAAAAAAAGTTCCTTGAATAAAAAGAGCCCTGCTCAAAGGCCATGATTGCCGTTTTCATTTTAATTTATAACATTATATGGAACTAACAAAAAGATTAAATTAAGCATGCATTGAATTTGTTATAGTGTTTCGTAGACTAAGAACATTTGATGCACGTCATCTGGATGGCATTGTCTGCGTTGAATCGCATTTGCTTTGTTTTATACATCTATCAAATAAATTCAATACATTAAACATTATTGAATGAAAAATTCAAGTTTAATTACATTTAGATATGTATGTGCATCTTTTGGTATGTTATATTTTATAATATGACGCCAAATATAAAAGATATGGATACTTTGGCATTACTTTGGATCAATCCTCGTTAAAATATGAATATTTTAAATGGAAGAAATATAATTGACTAATGACAATGATTGAATCATTCACAAACTAGCAAATTAAATCATATATAGCATTTAAAAATAAAAACGACCCAAATCTGCTCTGTTTATAGATGTGTGTTATAGATAGATTTCTTTTTTCTCAGACCGCTCTTTATCTTTACTAGTTTATATATATATTTTTTTTTTTACGAAATCAGTCATAGGCAGGGAATGCAAATATAACGAAATTAATAATGATCGATCTCATATTACACAAACAATGAAAAAAGCAGAAGGCATGGACCCTTTGAAACACCATTGTCTGAACAGGTGCCAAGGAGGAGGAAACGTTCCATTTGAAACCGTCGTAATATTTAAGAAAAAGGCTAAGTACTCTCTATGATAACTATTCAGTTATTGTTTTCTATTTTACTGTTTTCATCTAAAGATAAATGAAAGAATGAAACATCAGTCTTTATTGACACAGAGAAACAGAATCAAATTTTCTCTACTAGGATTAATCCGGTCCATTTTTATGATAAGGTGATCTCAGTAGATATGAGAAAGAATGTTTACTCCTTCATGACACCTTCCCCAACTTTTGTTTCGCCTTTGCATTGATCACGAGTAGATTTTTGAAACATAATTACTGCTCTCTATCAATTTATTTCATGTCATTTTTTTCTGATTACTATGTGTCAGGGAATCATCATCAGTGGAATCATGTCATTTATGTATTGTTCACATACCACTTTATATAATAAGATTCTCATTGGTCACATCGCTCACCTGAGCGACATTAAATAAAAAAGGCAGAAATCATTATTGTTTGAAAATCTTAAATATACTTGTCAAGTAATTGCATATTTCCCCTCTCTCAAGGAAAGAGGGGTTTTATCTGTACACTTTCAAATCAACGCTTCTTGACTGATAAATTGAATGGAAGTTTTACGTCTCATTTGTAAATTTTTCACTCATAAACAACCAAAAAACTATACCATTACCGGCTTCAAATTTGACCTTTACTTTGCACTTGTGACAGTGGACCTCGAGTTTAACAGTTGCTACCTAATTTTAATAGACTTAGGTAAATGGCGACCGAGATTTGAATTCACAGCTTTCTGAGGGCATGCGCTCTAGATGTACCGATCGATCTACTGTGACGGTCCTACCCTTATTTGGGATTCTTACATATTTCTTTGTCTTAAATTGGCGTCAATTTTTTTTTCTATATCGACCTTTCTATCCTGGCACCGCCCTACCCCAGACGAACATAGTTTGAACAAATCTTCATTACCTGGGGTCGTTTCTGAATCAATAAGACAATACATTCTCATGTATTGGCTTTTCTTGGACCAAAAGGACTTCAATGATATATCCTAAGTAATCTGATGTAAATGATTTATAACTTTGATCAATAATTGTTGCTGACCCCCTTTCCTCAAGGGTCATTATCTAAACACATTCAAATATTCAAGCATGCTTCTACATTAATATGTCTAATGATGGCTTTGCTGTTGTTAAGTAGAAAAAAAAATTGTCATGAATACTTATTTAAAACTTTGATCGCTCATTGTTTCCCTACTTCAGTGGTCATGATTTAAACAAACTTTAATATAATCTACCTGACAATACTTCTATATAAATTACCAATTATAGCTTTGGTCATAATTTTGTCCAGTTGTTTTTGAGAAGATTTTTAAATGGGCCCATCCAATTTTATTTTTCTAAATTATCTTCCCTTAGAAATTGGCACGATCCTTAGTTTGATCAAAACTTGAATCCCCTTTACACAGGAAACTCACTGTCAAGTTTGGTCGCAATTGTCACATTCTTTCTGGAGAAGATTAAATCGTAAAAAAGTTTACAACAACACAACGAATAACAAGAGGCCCATGGGCCACATTGCTCACCTGAGCACTGTGGCTAGGAAAAGGTAGAAAATGGTTTATTTTTGAAAAGTTAAAATCAAAAAGTAGTCCCATGACCAATCATGGCTTTGCTATTCTTGAGAATATGATTTTTAAAGAATTTTCCTATATATATCTATGTAAAACTTTGGTCGGCCATTGTGGCCCCGCCCTACACCCGGGGGTCATGATTCGAACAAACTTAAATCTACACTACCTGAGGATGCTTCCATATAAATATGATCAATTATGGCTTTTTCATTCTTGAGAAGAAGATATTTAAAGAATTTTCCTATATATTTCTATGTAAAACTTTGGTCGGCCATTGTGGCCCCGCCCTACTCCTGGGGGACATGATTTGAACAAAATTGAATCTACACTACCTGAAAATGCTTCCACATGAGTTTCATCTTTCCTGGCCCAGTGGTTCTGGAGAAGAAGATTTTTAAAAGATACCATCAATTTTTAATTAATTCATAATTATCTCCCCTTAGAAGAGGACTTGGTCCTTCATTTGAACAAACTTGATTTCCCTTTACCCAAGGATGCTTTGTGGCAAGTTTCGTTAAAATTGGCCCAGTGGTTCTTGAGAAGAAGTTGAAAATGTGAAAAGTTTACAGACAGACGGACGGACAGACGGACGGACGGACGGACGGACTACAGACAAAATGTGATCAGAAAAGCTCATTTGAACTTTCAGCTCAGGTGAGCTAAAAACGGTCAAATTTAAACCAGAAAAACTCACTTGAGCCCTCGACTTTAGTAAGCAAAATATAACAAAATACAAAATTATAAGCCCGACGTAAAAAATGTCTTTAGACTTATCTTAACAAAGAAATGAAAGTTCATAACCGGAATTCTGCTGATTGTATACATAATTATATGGAAACGCAATGGTAGTTCCCTTTGCAAAGCGAGGAACATATATATGGACTGGGTTATTTTGGTGATCAGGGATGACATCTTTTTATTTTTTTGACTGCCACTACTGTTCTAACGCCTTCTCATTCATTACGGGAAAAACAATTTCGAATCGAAAGTTAACTTATGATAATTTTATTTTCAAATATAAAAAAAAAGCATCTGCAATCTACAAATATTTTGTCAAAATCCTTGACACCATTTGCATTCCTTAAACACTAAAACCCCAGTCACATTTCTAAAAACGACCAACGGCCGACGGGTTTTGAAGCAAAAATGGGATTCTTCGAGTGACAGTCGTCAGTTCATCGGCCGTTGTCTTGGCCGATTTTGACCTCTTTTGTTGTCGGCCGACCAATTTTGTGTCCATCGGTCCAAGTTATAATTTTTTCTTCGTCGGTGGCCGATTTCCTCAATTGAAGTTATCCGTCGAGCAATCTTCGATCATCGTCCGACCATCGGCGGTCAGTTTATTAAGTCGGTCGACCGTCGTTGGACAAAAAGGGTGTTTAAAATTTCGGCCGACGGTTAAAATCAAACTGTAGCTCGGTGCTCGATGATCGGGCGACGATTAGCCGACTTGTGAATATTTAACCTATTAAAAATACATAAAACAAAAAAAGTTTTGATGAATGAATTTATGTATATTTTTTAATCAGAAATAACATAAATAATTAATCTGTAAGATATGAAGAAATCTTAAGTATTCTTTGCTGCTTAGATATGCACCATTTGTCCTTTTTATGCAATTCCATACAAATTTTGCACACATTTTCACTATTTAGTCACAATTTTATAAGATTCTGCCTCTTTACCTTGCAAACATTACTCACGTCACCTATCTGAATATAGATCTATGAAAAAATATTGCTGATTTCGAAAGAAAATAGATTTTTTGTGTTATTTATCCAAGTTATCGGTGTCCCTAGGAAATAATCTGACTGCATCGCGTCGCCAGATACTGGGTCTGCCGATCATGTTCTTTCAGCCGACAAGAACAGAAAATTTTGTCGCCCGACCATCGGCTTAAATGTGACCTAGGCATAACAGGATCGTTAAATCTTCCAGCATATAACATTACGTCGTTTACATTATCAGGAATAAAAAAGAGGAACGGGTGATCGGCTCGAAACTCTAGAGGGATTTGAACGGATTCATATGTGAACACGACTCCCGTGGCCGCGGCCGCTTCAGTTGCTTCTTCATTGACCTCGACAAAGGCTTTATGGAGAACCTCACAGATGTATGCATCCCGATTTGTATATGCCTGAAAAATTGGCTCTGTATGGGTCAAATGCTGACGGCATACCCATTGCTGACAGATGAGACTTGTACTGAAAGGCAGACTCTAGTTTGAATTTTGGCAGAAAAACCTTAACTTCTTTCTCTCTTAAGCAGCTGAGAGCATTTGTAAGAACAGTCTCGGTCAGACTCTTTTCCACAGCTTCTAAACCATTTACTTCAGTAGGTAGGAGAATAACCATACTCATTGTTTTTGGCCTCATAGGGAAATTCAAGGACATCTAACTTTAAGCCTGAAACCTGACAAATTTTAAAATATTCCTTCTGGTACATCATATCCGTTATGAATTTTGCTTTACCATTTCGAAATTCCATTTTTGTCGTGAGCTCTCCTTTAAATTAACTGTTCCAGATTCCCTTGAAGTAAATGGCATTTACAAGTACAATTAACGTTTGACTGTTTAATGTTCTTGCCGGGATGAGATTTTGGATTTTTTTTATGTGTTTGCTGACTTACCCAGAAATTTATTTTCCTACGTGACATCTCAGACTTTGCAAAATCCATAGACTCTACTGTTGCTTTGAAATATTTTCTACACCTTTAAAGAAATGATATTTCTGCTGTAAACCGCATGCTTTTGTAGATTCTATTTGCTGTTTCCAGTGTATTGTTTTCAGCAATCGCCGAAAGATACCTTAGATACATGCCGTATGCCGAATAAATGTCATTACCTAGAGTGCCAAAGTGAAGAACTTGGTTTATTTCTTCGAGTGTTCTCGCCTATGCTCCTAAATGAACCATTGCAAGGGCAGTGGAAACACTGAAAGGCGAGAAGAAGACGCTGGATTTCGATGGTAACTGCTTCAACAGACTTAACATAAATTCTCTGTTTGCTTTTGTGAAAGCTATGGCAGTGTTTGCGTTTTGAAAGGCAGGTTTACTTGACATTACTTCATGTAGAGTAGAGTATATAAGTAAAATTGCAAAACATGCTGAATGATGTTGATAAAAGAAGCAGCTGGCATGGTTAATACGAGCTCCTCAAAACCAAGTCCTCCCTAAAATGATAAGAGCATCATTAAAAAAGATAACAATAGCAACGCTCACCTGAATCATTTTAGCCCGATTTTTCTGCATCAGTTTTTCCTCCATTCTCATGTTTTCTTGAATAATTTTTTGATTGACATTTGTTTCACGGCTTTTTTTCGGTGACTGTAATTTGAACCAAAATAAATTTGCGATACCAGATGTTTCCATTCTGATTTGATTCTTCATAGCTTTGTTTTCTTTGAGTAGAAAGTGTTTTAAACAATGATCTCCAAGTACTCGTTATGGAGATTATTTTTAAAGGGTTTTTCATATTAATCAATATAACAGTTTTAAAACTTATAATGTACATTATTCAGGAAACCGTCTAACAAGGTTTTAGATTTCCTTACTTCTTAAGATTCAAAATTTTAAAATGGCCTAGGTGGTACTTGGAAAGATCGTTTTTTTACATTCATCCTTGATTACAATCTAATTAAAATTAAATGTTTGATCCGCTCGCATACTTGCAACACTAACATTTAACAACATCCCATAGAGCATGTAGAGGGTCACGTCAAAGTCTATCATCTAATCAAATCGTCGGCTGCAAAATCATAGTATATTGTTGAAGTGAATAAGTCTAGAGCTGTTCCGAATTTGACCTCTGACGTGACACTCCATGGGATGTTGTTATATGTTAGTGTAGTGAGTATGCGAGCAGATCTAAAATCTAATTTTAATTAGATTGCCTTGATTATGTTTATTTATAAGGGTACACAGTCCTTCATTTTTGACAGTGTAAAATTTTCTAACCTAGGGCTGCTTTGGATAAAAATTGGCTCAATTTAAAAAGTTTACAGATGGACGCACAGACAGATACAGAAACGGATAACACTTATCAGAAAAACAGATGTATGGAACGCCAAATTAACATATATTCAAATATTTGTACCTATCTTCAAATAATTGCACCTATCTTCAAATAATTGTACCTATCTTCAAATGAATTGAAGATAGGTACAATTGAATTAAAGTTAAGGTACAATTGAATTAAAGATAGGTACAATTGAATTGAAGATAGGTATAAATAATTATACCTATCTCTAAATAATTATACCTAGGTACAAATGAATTATACCTATCTTTAATGGAATTACACCTATCTTCAATTCAATTAAAGATAGGTTCAATTGAATTATACCTATCTCTAATTCATTTAAAGATAGGTATAATTGATTTAAAGATAGGTACAATTGATTTGAAGATAGGTTCAATTAAGACATATCCATAAAGGAATTGAAGATAGGTATAATTCAATTATACCTAGGTTCAATTCGTTTTATGTTGTTGGTAAATAATGAACGCTCTCTTGGAGACAATATTGAGTATGGAGGGAAACGCACAGAACCTACAGAGCGACGACAACAAGGATGAAAGGAGAAATAAAGGTTAATTCAAAATGTGCAAAAAGCATCATATACTTATAAAAATACACATGTATATCATGTAGGTATATCTCGTATTGCAGCCAGATGAAGAATACGATAAACATTCGCGCCAGCTGTGACGTATCGGAAATGACGTATGATAAAGGGAGTACAACTCAACAAACTTTTTAAGGTCACATGGTTTTTCGCACAAATTAAGGTCACATTGTTATGATGTAATATTGTGTATCGAGGCATCAAAATACATTTTAAAAGTATTTGTTTAAATTATTTGAGTTTTACCGGAGGTATTTCATTTACTAAAACATAATTCACACATATCAATTGGTAGAACTTTGATATTTTCATGGCTGAAAAATAACAACTACTCTCATTTGAATTTTTGTGGTTTCTTGCCAATTGCAATTGTCTTTTTACCCGTTCTTTTGAAAGCTATAGCTCTTTGCAGAAACGTAGACATGGGCACAGTTTAGCTACTGAAACTTGTATTTTTCTGTACATTTTGACTCTTTAGCTCGGGGTGATATTAGTATTTTTCATCTGTTTGACTGCTTTGTATGTTAATAAGGTGGGATTTTTCAGAGTCAACTTCTAAATTCTGGACTCATGAAAGATTCATCCCACTGCAAAATTCTAACCATTCAGACCGTAAATGTAGAGGAATTTTCCTTTTCATAGAAAGAATTTATTATTTAAAAAAAAATAAACAATACTTCATTATCCTAATCTTCAGTGTGGTTTCCTTTTGCAGTGTTATCCCTTTTCGGCGCTTAATTTCGACGAAACCATTAGGAGTATGGTAAATGAACAAAGAATTTTAAAAACTAATTACCTTTAAGAATAAAATTTAAAAATTTCAACTACATGATATCAAGGAAAGCTCGTTTTATACAAATGTTAAAAACCTATGGCAGAATCGTATAGTCGAAACATCGTACCATTTACATATAAATTCCCCTTAAAACATCCATTTTGGAAACTTAAGATAATAATTTTAAAAGACATCTATGATTGAAAATTATAAATGTAATGTAACGTAGGGTTATTCATTGTACTGCAGTTCGAAAATGGTAATTTTTATTACAACAATGTAACCTTAATTTGTGCGAAAAACCATGTGAGCTTAAAAAGTGCGTTGAGCTGTAGTTGTTATTGCCAATATCTTAGTAATTAAAGATAGGTTCAATTCAATTGTACCTATCTTTAAATCAATTATACCTATCTTCAATTCATTGCATTTGTACCTATCTTCAAATCAATTGTACCTATCTTTAAATGAATTAAAGATAGGTATAATTGAATTGTACTTTTCTCTAATTCAATTGAAGATAGGTACAATTGATTTAAAGATAGGTACAAATATTTGAATATATGTTAATTTGGCGTTCCATACAGATGAGAGTTTCATCTTAGGTTAAGCTACAAACAAGGGAATTTTAGACTTTAAAGGGTAGAAATGTGTCCGTCACAAGCACTCTTTTGAGTACTTACAAGGATTAGATATAATAGTGGTTACAAGTATTTACGAGGATATTTATACTTGTGCTTACAAGTACTTACAAAGATGGTTTTACATGTGGTTACAACCATTTACAAGAATATTTTTAAATACTTCTGTTTAAAAGCACTAACTAGGATATTAATTCTAGTGCTTACAAGTACTTAAGAGGGTGTTGATGCTAGGAGTTATTAGTACTTACGCGGATATTTATTCTTGTACTTACAGGTACTTGTAAGGTTATGTAATACTTCTGCTTACATGTATTCAAAAAAGTAACTCCCGTATAATGCGAAATACGTGAGCTGAATAAAAAGGATATAATTAGATAATGAACAATGATATGAAAAAAATCTATAAACAATACAATGATGTGATGTGAGCATGTCAAATACTGTAAATTTACTTTTATTTGCGTGGGAGAAATAACCGCCAATTTTGCGACCTACTTTAACTCGCAAATGTTAATCGCTGCGAACATTGATTTTTCTTCGTATATGCATAGAATTTCTAGTCAATCTCTAAAATAATAATTGTCGTGCACTGCATTTCAAACTGATAAATCGGAATAAAAGATAACGCCAATAAAAATTGTTAACAGTATCCTGGGCCCTGGATATTGCACAACTGTCCACGAGGAGTTAATATCCTTTGTCGATCGGCCCCAGCTTTGAGCACTTTGTATTTGATCAGGTGGGCGAAATATATCTTTGTCAAATTAAGCATAAATACATTTATAAGAACTGATCTGTCATGTTATTATCAATAGCGATAGTTTTGCAGCTTTAAAATCTTTCTTAAAATACACATTTCTATTGGATTAAACACAAAATACATATATGCCATAAAAATAATATTTATCCTAAAAATGCTAACATTATTTTAATAATAAATGCCTTTTGAAGAAAATCGGTAAAATTCATCAATTGCTTAATCAATCGCTTATACAATAAATTGATTAACTAGTACGTTTAATCATGGTATAATCACTTTACAATTTTTCTTAGTAAGCTTTTAACTGCGCTAGAAGAATACCATTCACCTCAAGATATTAACTTCATTCCAAGCAGCTTTTTAAGCTCAAAAAGTATATTGTTTTACTTACTGTGTTTGATGTAACTTACACGTTAGATATCAGGTCTATTACTTGGACAAGATCCCCGAACAGACTGTCGTTAATTTCATTATATAATGATTGTTATCTTGATCTATTCATCATTCCGTTTTGCTGCAAGGGATTCCGGTTAGATTATGATGATCCACTGCATGCAAGTTACAGCTTGAAATGCGTTCTATACTGCAGAGGCACAATTGGCCGATCCTTAAAGCGGAAGGTGCAGTCCTCTTTAATTTTTTTTTTTTTGTTTTTTAAGTAATGAAAGATTTGGAAAAAATGTTAGCAAGCATCTCCCATTACTGTAGATTCCTAATTGGATCAGGGCCACAATAAAAGGGTGAAGGTCAAATGACTAAAATGTAGCACATGTAGGAAATTCATATGCCTCTATTTCAATGATAAAAATAAAAATAGCTCACATGTTTTAGATACTTTTTCGGTATAGAATAAAAGTATAGTGTCTAAAGTTTACAATGATATGCAGCAAGGTGCATTTCAAGCAAAAATGATTTTTAAAGAATTTTCCTATACATATCTTTAAAAACTTTGGTCGGCCATTTTGGCCCCGCCCTACCCCGGGGGGTCATGATTTGAACAAATTTGAATCTACACTACTTGAGCATGCTTCCATATAAATATGATGAATTATGGCTTTGTCATTCTTGAGAAGAAGATTTTTAAAGAATTTTCCTATATATTTCTATGTAAAACTTTGGTCGGCCATTTTGGCCCCGCCCTACCCCCGGGGTCATGATTTGAACAAACTTGAATCTACACTACCTGAGCATGCTTCCATATAAATATGATGAATTATGGCTTTGTCATTCTTGAGAAGAAGATTTTTCAAGAATTTTCCTATATATTTCTATGTAAAACTTCGGCCATTTTGGTCCCGCCCTACCCCCGGGGGTCATGATTTGAACAAATTTGAATCTACACTACTTGAGCATGCTTCCATATAAATATGATGAATTATGGCTTTGTCATTCTTGAGAAGAAGATTTTTCAAGAATTTTCCTATATATTTCTATGTAAAACTTTGGTCGGCCATTGTGGCCCTGCCCTACCCCCGGGGGATATGATTTGAAAAAACTTGAATCTACACTACCTGAGGATGTTTCCCCATAAGTTTCATCTTTCCTGGCACAGTGGTTCTTGAGAAGAAGATTTTTAAAACATACCACCAAATTTTCACTAATTCTCAATTATCTCCCCTTGAATGAGGGCGTGGCCCTTCATTTGAACAAACATGAATACCCTTTACCCAAGGATGCTTTGTGGCAAGTTTGGTTGAAATTGGCCCAGCGGTTCTTGAGAAGAAGTCGAAAATGTGAAAAGTTTACGGACAGCTAGACAGACGGACAGACAGACGGACGGACGGACGCCGGACAAAATGTGATCAGAAAAGCTCACTTGAGCCTTCGGCTCAGGTGAGCTAAAAACGTCACTCAACGTATAGAGATAGCTTTTAAAAGACAGAGCAAGTTTTAACCGGCACTATTTCGTGCATCAAGGCTCGCAAAATAATTTAATACATGTATTTCAGCAATCTTAATATAGGTTGATAAAGGTTTGTAGCAACGGCTTTTTATGTGTGTGTTTGTGTGTGTGTGTGTGGGGGGGGCTCCGACAAAAAAAAATCTGCGTACTTCAGAGCTGTGCTCCTCGTGAACCATCAGATCTCTATTTTTCCCATGATAAATTTCTTCCGTATAAATCCAGAACAGATGTCAAGTCCCAGCCAGTATGAGTTACACGTATCAAAATAAGCCGATTTTTTAAACTGACAAAACGAAAGGTCGCTTATCGGCGATAAAATTTCACAATTTGAAACTACAATCAGTTATGAGTAGGCAGATCATTGTAGAAAAAGTGAACAAACCTACATGAATATTCCCTACACCT
Organism: Saccostrea cuccullata; assembly: GCF_032062105.1. Lineage (NCBI taxonomy): Eukaryota > Metazoa > Mollusca > Bivalvia > Ostreida > Ostreidae > Saccostrea > Saccostrea cuccullata. The sequence goes on along the minus strand of NW_026926196.1, from coordinate 8,438 downwards.
AAAAATTTCAGTTAGAAAAAATATGCATATGGTCCACGTATTGCAGTCCTTTTTTTAAAGGACAGCAACTTGTTTACACTTTTTTTGCCGAGCGAGAGCTATCCTGAGGTCATGACGTCAGAAGTTTATTAATAACCAGGGAATTCCACATTCAACACCCCTATTTCTGGATGTGAATATTCATCTGACACATTGCTCTATCATGTGGTCAAAGATATTTTGGAAATGAAGATTTTTAAAAAAGTTACAAAGAAAATAAAACACATGTTTTTACTATATAAGTCTATATGTAAGCTAATTGTGGTCCGGGTCCAATTATACACGAGGAATTAATTATAGCGTGATTTCTCGAGAAGCATTATTCGCGAAATTAAGTTACTCGCTATATTTTCATGGTGCTAAATTTCAAGTAAAATCTCTGTACCAATCGTTCATTTGCGAATAATTATTCTCGCAATTTGACGTTAAAGAGACATTTCGCGATAATAAATACTCGCGAAAAATGATAAATTTGCAGTGAATGGTAGGGTACATAAAACCACATATAGAGTACATATTTAGGTGAAGAAAGAATTACTTTCTTTTTTTTCATTCATAACTTGACATTGGGGATTTTTATATCCAAATTTAAATTAATTCTACCTGAAAATGAATAAAATTTTAGTTTAATCATAGACCTATAGATCGCTTTAATTCGATCAGGAAAATTGGTATTTGGAACGCTTTATCAAGGTGATCCGATCCCTTTTTAATAATACTTTAAATCAAAATTTATAGAAAAGTTATCACGTACACAAAATTTACAAAATTGTTCAAATTCAATACGAAATATTGTACAGATTTGTACACATCAAACAAATGTGAATAAAGACATGAAAGAACACAGTTCCACAGTACACAGGACGCTGTAGCCATATTAGAACATCAGCAAGTATTGCTATCAGTAGAAGTTCAACATTGTCTTTTCAGTGGTTACTGGTTTTCTAATCTTAGGGAACAATGAGTTCGGTAGACGTTGATGAGTTCTACAATATATTTTGGTGTCATGTTGTTTATAGTTTGCATGTATGTAGTATAATTTATACTGGATGCATTTTCAGATGGAAGCAACTGTAGAAATGTGAGAATATGTGCTCTTTCTTCCTGACACAGGTACGTATCGCTTTTTTCTGTATTCTATGAAAGAGGTAGGTTCATTATCTCCAATAAATGGCCCTTTCGTTATACCAATTTACGGACCAAGCCTTACGTCCCATTTCGAACATCAACATAATGTGGAGACTTAGTGCTTCCATTTCCTATAAAAAAAATTTCCTCTGAAAGTCTAAGTTTTGATACTCAGGCTATCTGAAACTTCAATGTTCTTGAATTTGAAGAAAATTAGTGAATTTGAGCATCTTCAACTATTGATTAAAATATGAGCCCACCTCGCGATTTAAAAATTGTTATATGGATAAGAATCTTCTGAAACAGTTCTCTCATTATATAGTGAAACATTTTAGATCAGAGGTTGGAGGTTATGCAAAAAATTTAAAAACGGTATAAAATTTCGGCCATTTTTAGAGAAAGTTTCAAGATTTGAGGAAAATGACGCAATTCATGACGTCATAACACATGGACAAGAGAAAAAAAAATATGTCAATTTTATTTGATATGAAGTCACCAAGGGTCCAAGTAAAATTGAACATATTTTCAACTAAAAATGCCGAAAGACGCCCAAGGTGAACCTTGTTCTTTGGCTTGATTAGTTGCATTTATCAGGGACCTATATACTAACGGGATAGGCAACTAACGTAAGTCTTGCGATATCTTGTAAATCGCGGGATTTCGTTAGTCAACTTTAATTAATTATATCTCATGGGCTATCGCATATTTTAAATAAAATCCTTAAATTATCTGTCAAAAAATCTCATTCAATATTTCTTTTTAGCACGTATATATACTCCTAATCTTAGTAGTAATTTTGTTTTATGCAAAATCATTACATTCCCCGATCGGCCATATTTCCGAGAAATCGCCGATTTCGGTGTTTGTTTTCTTTATATTTAAATTATATTATTATTATGATTTGAAATTTATTAATAAATCAATTCCTATACATAAAAGGAATAAATGATATTAATAAGAAAACATCCTGTTTACTGGGAATAAACGTAGTTTGAAAAACGTGTAGTCTTATGCGTGATGTTTTGGGTAAATAAACATGGCGATGAAGGAGTTGCTTATCCCGTTAGTATATAGGTCCCTGCATTTATACCATAGAGAAGAGCAATGGCATAGTCGAGTCTAGATGTCACCAATGCACAGAACTGATTCTTGCTGACATCTTCTGAAATCATCGGCTGTATTCTTGCAATACTCATGTTAGTAGTTCCATGCGCGAGACAAGGATGAAATTTTATTTTGCATGCTAAGAATTTACATACCATTCGCTGCAGTTCCTCACAGTGGTCGCCTCACTAATAATGCTGTCGTTAAAGTTCAGATGGTAAGACTCTTCTTTTGCTGTTCACAAGTACAAACTATGCTGTTTTATCCTCATTAAGCATCTAGAAGCCTCATCTGTGTACGTTAGAGCAGATGTCTTGATGGTCAGTCACGAGCGGGGTGATCACTATTGTCATACAGCCCCGACCTCGTCTTCATTCCAGTTTATAAAGATGAGGTAGCTGAGGTGCACAGTATTAAGCATAAATGTATGAATGTTACTAAGTTCATTTTTTTTTATCTAATCCAGATTGGAAATTGCGGTATTTTATTGATTCCTTACAAATTAAATCATTATAAAATGACCGCGTCATCAGCTCACAATTATTTAACGATGTTTTCTATGGATGTATTATATATTACTTTAGAATTTATGAAATTTTAAAGTTAATATATTGTTGTTTATTTTGTTATACCAAATCATCAAATCAAATAGAGAGTCAATGCCTAATTCGCGAATATAGGGTTTGGCAACAATTTTGAGATATGGCCTTAAGTGATTAGGGCTTATAACGTGTGTAACTGGTCAGCATGAGATTCTTGCTCCTCCAAAGCACCAGATTCTGCCTCTGTTAAGCCTAGTCCTTGCTTTGCCGTCTTTATTATAAATATTATTCATAGATTTTTTTTTAGTTCGATCGCATTTTGCTATATATTTAAATACATTCACTACAAATTGATGGAGTGAATTCTGAACTTTAAACGAATGATTTAAACAAGGTATGAATGCGCCTAGAATACTTAATATTTAATGATGCGACATCCCGCATAAAAATGATATCCTTAACGACAACCCTTTGGAAATTTGATGATAGGGTCGTAACCATGATTTGAAATTAAACAGCTACTTTATGCATTTTTTTCTTGTGAGCGCTGTCTGATCGGAGGTTGGGGAATTTTTTTTAAACTTGAGAGGAAACTGTCAGGAAGATGTCACAGAAAACAAATGAACTAGATATGGTCGATCGGGATCCTAACCAAATCAATTCGCATGTGAAGGTAAGTTTTTATGTAGAACTCTCCTTATTTATAAACTTTAGGTTTTATAATAAATTTTCTTCCTCATGGCCACCATCGTAGCTCTGTCAGTTGAGCGCTCCATCTGTGATCGAAAGGTCATGTGTTCGAATCACGGCAACGATTGGTCTAGTTGATTAAAAATAGGCAGTAACAGTTCTTTAGCCAAAGTACCCGGCATTTTGGAATGAGAGTTGCGGGTACTTCGGATTAGACCTTAAAAATCAAGCCCCCATTGAAGGCGTTGGCAGAATGAAGAACTGTCTCTGCTCATTGGCCTTTTTGCCAAGCTATCCGTACGTCCGTTCATTTGTCCATTACGCTTTTAGGGAACCAGTGTCTTAACTGCAACACCTCATATCATTATGAATGAAATTTAATGAGACCTTCACAGAAAATATATCATTAAGTCAAATATTGACTGACGTTCTTCATTCTGATTGTCAGGCCACTATTTACACAGTGAACTGACTACATGTTTTTACTGCTATCTCCCAATTAATGAAAGTGAAAGGGATGCTCACTTCTCAAATGCACCTGATTCCATGGCTGATGTTTTACATGTTCGTATTTTCACTTCTCCTGATTTTACTGTTTAAATTGACATTTGAGCTTAAATCCTTTTTGTTATCTCCATATTTCAGTTTAGCAAACTCTTAAAACCAGAATTCTCGAGCTCCTTTACATATGAATAAGTATAGTATTAATAAATAAAGACAATGTTCAGTCAATTTAATTCAGACTGTTTTACGATTTGAAAGACATATATGTAAGTTTAATTGATTTTTCATCAAAAATTGGTTTTGATAGTGAGTATTTAGAGCTTGAGGTTTGTAAAAGTCAATTTTAAGGCAGTTTGATCCTCAGGTTCTGTAGGCCAGAGTTAATTGAAAATGCGCTAAAAATGTCTTTAACTTCAAAATAATATGTGTCTATCCACGGTTATTTTGAAATCTTTATTTATGAAGTTGATAATATAAAATAGTGAAAATAAATGAATCCCATATAATTTTCAGCAAATACATCATGTATTTTCTATCTGAAAATTGAACAATACATTTATTTGAGGATAAAAATAAACTATAAATATTTAGACATTTTGAGAAAATTGCATGTTTTATACATGTATACCTAAACGGTACTTTAGTTTCTTCTATTAAGTTTAATTATTTTATAATACATAGAATATACTGCGTTTCCTGTCATTCCAAATTACCATAAATCACTATTATTTTTATATTATTCATATAAACATTGATATCTTATGTTAAATTAAATAAAATTCAATTTGTTTAGACATGTTTCTTTTTATTACTGTTATGAAGTACAAATAATATATCTTTTTAAAAGACATCTCAAACCCGTCAAAGAACATTCAATCATAGAAAGATGCAAGATATGAAAATTGTATAAAAAGAGTTCAATTTTTACCTTTAAAAGTAAATAATAAACTAGTGTTATTTATGAAAACTGTTGTATAAAGAGAATTTTTTTTCAATCATCAATCATCAGACTTTTTGAATTAAATCACAAACTAATGTAATCCATTCTGATGAGGAGCGGATATCCTTGAACCCTAAAACATAATGAAAAATAAAATCATCGGCTAACATAAATATAAATTCAACTGGCTCCTTGGTAGTAAGGTGTATCATTCTTTAAACACGCTATGAAAAGTTTCTCTTTTAAAATAATTGTTATTTCAACATTCATATTTTAGGTGGCATTTGAGGACGTTTTAGCTGAGCCAGATGGAGCACACAGCATTGACTGTGTATGGAAAGCCAGCTTCTTTTGCTTCAACTGCGGCAAGAACTGCTGTTACAAACTGATGACCACACTGTGTGGGATTTTCATCGCTCTGTCCTGGGGCTGTGAGTTTGCCTTCATCACCTTTGATCAAGTCTGGTGTGTCACTCCCGCCCTCCGAATCTTCAGCATCTACATGGGATGCGCTCAAAAGTACTTTGGAACGTGTGTTTCCTGTTTTTTGGCGCCAATCTGTGAAACGTGTGGTCTCATGTTTAGCAGCATAACTGTGAAAAATGCTTAAGTTTGTGATTGACTTTGAACCATGTGAACAACATACTTTAATTATTTCCATAGCATGTATAATTGAATTCTCTGCATTGTTATTAACCCATTTCTTTTTAAGATAGAAATAAAATATCCTTTGTTTTTTTTATGTTTTAACTTATACAGTGTTATATTTACATGTAGATCTTTTGCATTGATAGTCTTTCTTCTACGTACAGGTCGTAATATTATTAATGGTTCGAATTCAAAAAGGATTTGTAAAAGCAGCGTAAAGGGTGACTTCTACATATATGTAATATTTTTATTAAAATTAAAATAACATATCAATCAAACATCAATCCACACAAATGATGATTCGATCATTTGACTGTAATAAAGCTTGTTAAAATCTTAATAAACAGCACCGAATTCATTTGAAGTGCGTAGAGGAAAATGTTAATATACTCAGTATCATACTATAACATTATAATGCTGGTTTTAAGGTACTACGATCCTCAACCAATTAGGATTAATCGTTAATGTATAATTTTAAATCAAAAGGTATCAAAATGAAGCTTGAAAATGTAATTTTTTCATGCAACAATTTTCATTTTATACCTCACAATGTGTTTCAAGGTTCTTTTGAAGCTAATACAGTCGAAATTTTTACCACATTTATAAATGAATTTTGAAAATACATATTAAAAAGAAATTGGGTTCCTTTTAATGTAACCACAGATTCCAATATAAATTAATATGATATGAAATTAGAAGTAACTTGTGGTGTTTTGCAATGAAAGGAAACAATAGACCTAACGGATTACGCTGTTTGTGACGTGCTAACGCTTTGCTTGTCAAGAGGTTTAAATACTACGTCACATTGTCACCACATCAAAGGAAGCCGAGATCGCTTCTCTCCCACGCTATAGTCGATCAGCTGCAATACACATCGCCGACGTTAAACGGTTTACAAAAGGGGACAGACTGCACAAATCTTATCAAACAGTTGGAAAAGAGCATTATTTATATTATATGCATTTTTTAATCAATAAAATTTGAGCGTTGCCCCCGGCCTTCCCCCTTTACTATTTCTCTCGAATATATGCATAGATAGGGGGCTCTAGTTTTCAGCAGTATTTTGCAATAAATTGCAATAATCCCAGAATACATGGCTTGGGTTGATACGCGTAACCAATAAATGCAATTGTAAATGACTTAGAGCTGATTTCAATAGACCTAACGGATTACGCTGTTTGTGACGTGCTAACGCGTTGCTTGTCGAGAAGTTTAAATACTGCGTCACATTGTCACCACATCAAAGGAAGTAACGAAGATTGCTTTTCTTCCACGCTAAAGTTGGGCAGCTGCAACATAGAGCTTACTTGTTGGGTTAAAAAAAATGGAGTAGACAGTCCTGATGTCGTTTTTTTAATACTACCAGCATAGTAAATACAATATGAATAATTATTCCATTTCAAGTATGAATTAGTGATAAATATTTTGGAAGCTATTTTCTCTAAACGTCGTATTAGATAAAGTATGGCACATTAGATCGGGGGAAGGGGGGGGGGGGTAAATTGAATCGCATAATTATGAAACACTGTCTTAGTATGTGGTAAAGTTGTCCCTCAGTTGCTGAAATTGCACTTGTTTCCTTTGTAACCCCCCTCCCCCCATATATGGAGTATGTTAATGTTTGCAAAATCTCTGCGTACGTAGTGCTCAGTATTGTGTTCCCTGTTGTGGGTAGACAAGTACTTACTGCAATTTTTGTTTTATAAAGGATTGCACAAATGTGTTATAGAGTACTGTTTTAAGTAATGCACAGTAGCAGTACGTCCTTGCATGAGCAATCAGAATGGGTTTAATATTTGCTTACTGAAAATTAAAAAAAATTCAAAGTGCCAATTTTATGAAAATACCAGATCATATTTTAAACATCAAAGATACAATATAGTGAAATACATGTATGCAGTCACTGAAACGTTTCCCGGAGAGAGAGAGAGAGAGAGAGAGAGAGAGAGAGAGAGAGAGAGACAGAGAGAGCGAGAAAGAGAGAGACACTATCATACATTCTTTTATAGTTTACGTTTATCTTTTTGATAAATCATAGTCTTAAGCAGTGAATGTTAAGATAACAAAGATTGATTGCAAGTCATGAAAAGGAGCATAAAACACGAGCCTATCGATACACCAGCGTATGACCAGGTGTCAAGGGGTAGTGTTTCTTTTGGGGCCGTCATAATGTTTAGGAATTATTAGTACATGTATCTCTGATAGCAATTCAATTAAGTTTTTCAGTTTTTCTATGATACCATTTTCATTTAATGTAAGAGGAAAGTAAAAAAACACCAGTCTTAATTGACACATTAAGCTAAACGACATCTTTTTTCCCATGTGTTTAATCTGAAAAAAAGAATAGTTTTTAGGGACTTCTTTTGTCAAAAAGTTAAATATGTAACAATTAAAATAGCTACGAAAATGAGCTAATAAAAATGAAAATGATTTCAATTAAGGTCCACTTGTTTCCTAAGAAACAGAATCAGTTGTATTAATCCATTTTCAAACCAAGGAGCAGCTATGAGAAACTTTTAAGGATGTTTTCTTCTGCGAGACACTTGATACCACTTCTGGTTCGCGTTTGCTCAGATCACAATAAGATTTTAAAACATGCTTTTTGTTTTGCTATCCATTTTATTTCAGGTCTCTTCTCTGACTACCATGTGTCAGTGAATCATCAACAGTGAAATCACAAAGAGATATTATCTATCCTTTTAACAATATAAAATTGCTCCATTCTAGATGCTCTAGATATTTCAGAAGAGTAAAAAGAGGTATAGAAATTAACTTTTTGAAATTTATTTGATCTTTTTGTCGTCAAAAGATTTAAAGCTGGAAACAGAGTGCAGTGTTTAATG
>NW_026926195.1:187500-267442 GCF_032062105.1 Saccostrea cuccullata | reverse complement strand
TTTGTTTTTAAATTTTAAATTCAAACTCTAGATATTTGCATTTTAAATTTTTGAAGGGAGCCCAAAATGGCGGCTTTCTGCGTAAACTCCGACGAGAAAGTCGGGGTATACGGAGACAGCTTAGCGTCTTTTTAAACGAAACCAACATAAGAGTACATGAATATATTGGACTGTCGCGTCACATTTACGTTGCAATTCTGTTTCAAAGTAGTTTGAATCCTCAAACATCTACTATAATTCCTTTGTCTTTATCTTAGAGTAGAAAACGACATGACTACAAGTGGAAATCCGGTGAAGCAATCAAGTCTTTTCATGAATGTGTGACTAATCGGAATAGTCCACATTAAATTTGTAGATATTCTTCGCGAATTCACTGCTTTAGTGATACTTGCCAATGGACGATATGTTAGATGGATAAAGTGATAAACATACGTTCTAAAGCTCGAAACTCAGGTTATAAGAACATACTTTTAGAACTGCATTAAAGCTATCACACCTATCCAATAGAACATACATGCCTAAGAAAAGGTGCGAATATTTACTCGTGACGTTTAGCGCGAAAAGATATATTGTGACCAGCCTTTCGCAGTAGACGAATGGTCTGATGCAGAAGTATATAAGTAAATAAAGATTACATGTACATGTCTGTATATGGACTTGCATCGATAGATTCTTTCTTCTGCTAACAGCCATTCTTAATACTGAAGTAACGATTTCCGATTTGAATCTTCTTGCACAAAATTTGACTAGCTAGCTCCTATTCTCTATTCTGCAATATGTATATATATATATATATATATATATATATATATATATATATATATATATATATATATATATATATATATATATATATATATATATATATATATATATATATATATATATATATATATATATATATATATTCAAAACAATTATATATAAAATTCAATGACGATGACGCTCGTTATTTCGGGCAAAGCGTACAAAGCACTGATATTAACTCGCCTATAAGTCAAGCTTTGGGAGTTAAATTGTGGTTCAAAACTTTGTGTCCGACTTTTAGGCGGGTCATAGAAAGTTTGATATTTTTCTGTTCTATGAAAGATTGTATTTTTAAAATATTCCCGACGACTATCATTGATCAAAGTCTTTATTTATTTTATTATTTATGTATTCTAAGATTATGCATAAAGTAAACAAGTATTCATAAGATTTGTTAATTTGATTTTTAATCTCTTATATATTAAAGGTACTTGTACACAGATTTGAAGTTTGAAGTGCCACTTTTCCTAAGTATTGAGAATAAAATTAAAATTGTGAAAGTGCAGGGATGTGTCGATCAAACCCTAAAAAATATTTGAAGTTTTAATAACTTAATTTTAAATGAAATAAGATTTTTCAATTAACTTTTGAGTGAAATGCTATTAAAATATATATGTCGTAATATTATAGCGAAAATATAAACTTCAAATCTGTGTCCAAGTACCTTTAATGATAAAAAATAAAATATCAAAGTCATCTTTAAAAAATATTGATTGAAACAACAAGATTATAACACAGGACATTGATTTGAAATTGTCAGCCAATTCTGGCAAAACGTTTTACCCTCCAAAATAACTGCAAAAAATACAATCGACTTATAGGCGGACCGACTTATACGCGAGTATATACGGTAAACATCGATCTCCCCTACTAATGTGTTCGGAACCTTTGGAACTCGTAAATTTACTTACCTCGTCATTGGTCATTTGCAAAATTATTTTGTTAAAACTGATTCTGATTGCACACATAAGTACTCTGAAGTTGACATCAAGAAGATGCTTGAGTTTTTGATTGACAATATCTATGTGGTTTTTGAAGACCAGGTATTCCAACAATCTATTGGAATTCCCATGGGTACAAATTGCGCTCTGTTATTAGCAGACTTATTTTTATATTCATATGAAGCAGAATTTATGCAAAATCTTATGCGTGAAAAGAAGAAAACACTTGCTGTGGCCTTCAACTCGTTATTTAGAGATATCGACGACGTATATTGTCAATTAATAATGATAATTTCCATTCCTTCGTCGATACGATATATCCTGGTGAGCTTGAGATAAAAGATACCACAGAGTCCGACACTTCTGCTTCATATTTGGATATTTTACTTGAAAAAGACACTAATGGTAATCTAACAACCAAGCTGTATGATAAACGTGATGACTCTAACTTTTCCTTCGTCAACTTCCCTTACCTATGCAGCAATATACCTTCATCACCTGCATACGGAGTATATATATCTCAGTTGATTTGATACGCAAGAGCATGCTCTACGTATGAACAATTTCTTAAACGAGGTAAATTATTGACAAGCAAGTTGATGAAACAAAAATATCAGCAGTCTCGTTTAAAGTCGTCATTTCGTAAGTTCTAGTCGAAACAATGACCTTGTCAGCAAATACAATTTATCATTGAGTCAAATGCTGACTGACGTTTTTCATACCAATTGTTAGTCCATTATTTATACACTGAATTGACAACGGATTTTTTTCCGTCATTTCCTGATCATGACAACAAGCACACGGCGGGTGTGACCGGTCGGCAGGGGATGCTCACTCCTCCATGGCACCTGATCCCACCTCTGATGTTTCAGAGGTCCGTGTTTGCTCTGCTCTGATTTTGTATATTGTTTGATGGACTTTGAGATTGAATACTGTTCGTTATCTCCATATCCTTCTTCATGGAAGCCCTAGCCCTAACTGTTCAGAAGTAATGGTCAAGGTTATTTTTTTAAAAAGCAGGTCAAACTCCATGGTCAAGGTCAAAGTTTTGCTATCGAATGAAAGGTATTGTCACAAGGATTAAATATGTAAATTATGAATGCACTAGCCCCAACCCTTTAAATTTTATGGTCAAGGTTTGCTTTTTAAAAGTAGGTCAAACTCCAAAGTCAAGGTCAAAGATCAAAGTTGTTGGTGTCCAATGAAGGGTCTTTTCATGAGAATTACATTTGTGAAGTATGAAAGCCCTACCCCTGACAGTTCAAAGGTTAAAGTTAAAGTTTTTTTTTACAAGTACGGAAATCTCCATGGTCAAATAAATTCAAGCGCTTGCACTTGTCATAAAACAAGATGTGTTTGTGAAACACTGATGCCCCCGAATGGCAACATAGTGAAGATTAAACTTTTCTTAGATGCAAATTTAATATATTGGTACCCAAAGTAGGGTCTCCTAACTGGAAATACAATTGTAAAACATGAAAGTCCCATCACCATCTGTTCTCAAGTTATAACCAGGCTAAATTTTTTTTTCATAAGTACATTACTTTTCAAAATCAAGGTCAGAAGGTCAAAGTTATTGGTATCCAATGAAAGGTCTTTCCACAAAAATCATATTTTTGAAGTATGGAAACCCTAGCCCTAACCATTCAACATTTATGGCGAAGGAAAAAAAGATTTTAATAGTATGTAAAACTCCTAGATCAAGGTCAGAAGGTCAAGGTTATTGGTATTGAATGAAAGATTTTGTCACAAGAATTACATATGTGAAGTATGAAAGCCCTAGCTCTTTCTCATCAAAAAATAGTGCCAAGATTAATGTTTTTTTTATAAGTCCCGAAATTTCCAAGGTCAAGGTCAAACGGTCATGGTTTTGGTATCCGATACATGCCCTTGCTACAAAAAATACGTATGTGAAGTATGGAAGCTCTAGACCTAACCGTTCAAAAGTTATGGCCAAGGTTAGGATTTTTTAAAAGTAGGTCGAACTATAAGGTCAAGGTCTAAAGGTCAAAAGTCTCGATATCAAATGAAAGGTCTTGTCACAAGGATTAAATATATAAAGTATGAAAGCATTAGTTCTTACCCTTTAAAAGATGTGGTCAAGGTTTATTTTTTGAAAGTAGGTGAAACTCCAAGGTCAAAAGGTCAAAGCTCTTGGTATCCAATAAAGCGTCTTCATACAAGGATTATATATGTGAAGTATGAAAACTCTAGCACTTACCGTTCAAAAGTTATTGCCGAGGTTAAAGTTTTTTCATTAGTACGTAAATCTCTTAGGTCGAGTTTAAAAGGTCAAGGTTGGTGGTATCCAATCAAAGGTCTTGCCACAAAGAATATATATGTGAAGTATAACTGTCCTAGTATCTACTGTTCAAAAGTTATGGTCAAAGTAAAACTTTAATTTTTTTGTGTAAAAATGGGTCAAATTCCAAGGTCAAGGTCAAAAGGTCAAATTTGGTGGAACCCAAAGAAAGGTCTTGTCACAGGAAATACACATGTAAAATATGAAAGTCACAGCTCCACTTAATCAAATGTTATGGGCAAGGTAAAAGTTTTTGCGGAAAACAGAGAGACAGAGTGACAGACAGACAGACGGACACGAAAAAAAACTATATATCCCCGAAACTTCGTTTACGAGGGCATAAAAATACAAATGTGATAATTTGTTTTTTTATTCACACCCGAAGAGTCATTTTACAGGTAACGAATATTTGCAATCATCAAATGTTTTGAAAAGCATAGTGATGTGCTTTTAAAATCTTTTTGGGTTAATATAATAAAAGGTTGAAATATTCTACCTCTGTGTGTGTTTTTGTAATATCTGCATGCATATTTACGAAAGCCCAGAAGGCTCATTCGAGATTCGAGTTTCCAAATACGAGATTCGAAATTCGAGATTCAAAATTCGAAATTCGAGATTCAAAATTCGAGTTTCGAGATTCAATATCCAAACGAACCAATCAAAAGCGGGTTCAAGATTTGATTACTTCCCTTTATTATGTTTTTACTATCAAGAAATAGTTCAATATAATTATATCAAATGGTTCATTTGATTAAATTACAATGCAAGAAAAAGTGTTATATATATATTAGAAGGAAATTTAAATAATTAATGGAATTTTGATCAGCAAAAAATATTTTAATTTATATTATAGATTCTTAAATATTAAATAGATTTCATATATCAGGAGTATATACATTTTTGAATTGTCTACTAAGCGTCATTTTTATGAATTTCTTCTGTTCGGAAAACTACAGGTACTTGTGGGCGGGACACCCCCCCCCCCCCCCCCGCACACTCTCTTTATATTCAACCAAAGGGCTTATTGGAAATTTTTTTCACAAGATATATTTATTTAACTTATTCATCATGTATACAATAACAAAAAAATGTAAAATCCCCAGAATATTCGCTCAACATCCCCCCAGATACCCACATTACATTATAAGAGAAAGATATGCTACTCTAGTCTGTTTACGTTGTACCCCCCCTGGTATTAAATGCATTTATTTTGTTTTAACTTTAAAAAGTTAAAACAAAATAAATGCATTTAAGAGGCAGTCCATCGAAAAACCAGGCAGTATTATACTGATAGGCGGCACATCGAATGTGAGGAATATTTGATATTTTATTGAAAACAACATCAATGTAGTCCAAATGGAATAATGTAATCGAAGATTTGTTTGAAAATTGCCTATTTTGTAAAATATCCTTTTCTTTCATTTAAAAATGTCGATTCACACTGCAGGCGCAGATTCAGAAATTTTTCAAAGGGGGGGGGGGGGGTGAAGTATTTTTCAAAAGCGGGGGTTGAAGGCGAAAACAGTTAAAACGTACGTTGTACACATACATATAGTTAAATAAGTCAATAGAATATCGATACAGGGTGGAGTATGGTTTCTGAAAGTGGGACGTTGATCAATCTGGGAAAAAGTACTTGTATACATTACCAGAAAGTTTTTGAAAAAGAAAGGGAAATAAATCTCCGAACCTGAAAATCCTATTTTGTAAAGGGAGGGTTTTTATTTTGTTTTTACAACCGAATTTCTTTATATAATACAACATTAGCCTTTCACCTTACATTTCCTATAGTAAAAACACAACGAAAAAATTGGAACTTTCTTATTTCTCTTTCTATTAAATTGCAAATCCAAAGGGGGGGGGGGGGGGGGGTTACAACCCCCGTAACCTCCCCCCCTCTGGATCCGCCACTGCACTGTCTCTAAATATACAATGTATTTCTGTCTTATGCCCTGTTCACACGACAAGTTTAATTCGCAGTAATTTAATGCGAAGTAAACTAATGCGAATCAAACTAATGCGAATTAAATTGCGTTCACACGACAGCTAATGCGAAATAAACTAATGCGAATTAAAATTTTACTTCGACAGTCAGGCGTGAGGAAGGCTATTATGACGTCATTTGCAAATCACGTCACCTTATGCAGAAGCAGATGCATTTGACATAATGTCACAGCGTCTGGGGACATATTTTAGTGATTAACACATTTTTTCTTAGTTTTTCACTCAAAAATAGCACAAGTACTTAAAGCTGACGACCGACATGACGCATTTGACTTAATTTTGCCATTACGCATGCCCCAAATTTTAATTCGAATTAGCTTCGCTTAGCGTTCACACGGAGCTAATGCGAAGTAATTTAATGCGCAGTAAACTAATGCGAAGTAAACTAATTCGCATTAAATTCTCCGTGTGAACGCTAAGCGAAGCTAATTCACAGTAAACTTACGTTTAATTCGAATTAAACTCTCCGTGTGAACAGGGCATAAGTCCATGCTATCGGACTGACTCTGCATCACATAATAATCCCACATTTTCTCCGTAAACAGCATTCTTTCTTGTAAATTGGGGTAATGAATTGTGTTTTTTTTGTTTTGTTTTTGTTTGTTTGTTTTTTTTTTTTTGGTTGAGCGATTATTCTGGGGGTTTTACGCCAGCAATTTTTTCGTATTGTAAGGTTACACATAACAGAGAAATAAGCCCTGGGGTTCAATATCAAGGGGATGGGGGTGGGGGGGGGTCTTGTCCACACGTACCTGTGTTTTTCTAAAAATTAAGACAAGAAACATAAATTATATTGACGCAAGCGTCAAAAATCGGCCGCAAACCAATTAATTGTTCCTTTTATGGTCCCTCTAGATCCGCCTCTACATTTCTTCTCTTTGAGTTGTAGCGGGAAAACTCTTGGCACATTGTAAAACGTGCATTATCCTCGTCTGCTATGGGCCAAATCTTGTAATATTCTGTAGCCTGCTAAGTCTTTTAATGAATTAACATTTAAACATATGTTTCAAAATGTTTATATATGTACATATGTACACGTCATTTTAAAATAAATACGTACAACAAATCCCGTTTGAATGGAGAAAGTAAAATTGCGTAATATACATAACGCGGTCTTTGCTTTAGACTACGCCCAACACATGTCCTAATTTTCTCCGCACCTCAAACATGTCTAAGTTCATAAATAGGATTGGATGAAATATTTACCTCATTCTTCCTAAGAATTTTTAATTTTATGTTTATGATGCGTTCTTCCTTAACCTTTAGACGCTCTTTTTAATATACTACTATATTAATGTTAAATATTTTTTATTTAAATTGTTTTCACACCGCAAAAACGCACAGCGACTTCGAACTTTCATATCATAGAGCCGACCGCCTCCTGGCCGGTAATTAGTTGACGATACAAAAATATAATACTCCTGATATATGTAATCTATTTAATATTTAAGAATCTATAATATAAATTGATATATTTTTTGCTGATCAAAAATCCATTAATTATTTAAATTTACGTCTAATATATATAACACTTTTTCTTGCATTGTAATTTAATCAAATGACCCATTTGATATAATTATATTGAATTATTTCTTGATAGTAAGAACATAATAAAGGGGAGTAATCAAATGTTGAACTCGCTTTTGATTGGTTCGTTTGGATATTGAATCTCGAATTTCGAATTTTGAATCTCGAATTTCGAATCTCGTATTTGGAAACTCGAATCTCGAATGAGCCTTCTGGGCTTTCGTACATATTTCCCACAGAAACAATGACCTTTTAACACGCGCAAGTGCAGGTCTAAGAAAACGAAAGTATGTCGACAAATACGTCTAAATCAAAATTTTTGATAAGTTGGCGATCCAGATTGAGTATTTAATCAATATTTAGGGTAAATACAAAAAGATAGAATAATAAATTAAGGTCATACATAACATAGTTTGAATTTTATTGGGTTCTTCCCTGGAGTTGAAGAGTTCCACAAAACGAAGGACATATGTGCAATATTTTTTAAGCCTATACATGTATATGGATTTATACACCTCTACTTAAACAATTTTTGATAAAAAAAAACAAAAACTGGGGCCTGTTACAAAAGGACTTACGACTTAAGACCAAATTTAATTCTTAATATAACTTTTTAATTAACATTATATCGAAATTAATTTTAAAAAATTTAAAAAGAAAGTAGTAAGAAATATTTACACACCCAATTTCAAAGAGATTAATTAAAATTGCAAAAATTTACAACAGTCTGAGGTTTTTGGTCTTAGTCGTGAGTTCTTTTGTAAAAGGGGCCCCTGGAATTTATGTTTTTTTTAATTTTGGTACATTTTTTTGATTAATGCAAAAAATTTAAAAATTTTATTTCATTTTAAAAACCCCTGGTAATGCATGCTGATTTTTGTTTAAGAACATGTAATGGTATTATTAGTTTAAATTTAGAATATCTTGAAAAATCATCAGTAGGTAAGGTACGTTGCGCATGTCCTTAAACAAAAAATGACTTTGAATGACCTCAACATTTAAACCAACAACTTGAATTTTTCTTAGTTACGACTCACGAATTTTGGAAGAACGAAAAAAGCCGTTTTACGGGATGCAAATCAAAAAAAAAAAAAAAAAAAAAAAAGCTGAAGGAATTGAAAATAGTATCAAAACAAGATGTGTTTGTGAAACACTGATGCCCCTGTATGGCAACATAGCGAAGGTTAAGCTTTCTCCAATGCAGATCAAATATGTTGGTACCAATTAAGGCCTTTTTACAAGAAATGCAAAATATATATAAAACGCTAGCTACACCTGTTCCAGGGTTATGACCAAGGTTAACATTTTATAATACAGGACAAACTGCATTTCAAGGTGAAAGGGTCAAGGTTGTTGGGTTCTAAAGAAAGGCTTTGTCTCAAAGATTACGTATGGGAAGTATGAAAGCGCTGGCCCTTACCCTTCAAAAGTTATGACCAAGGTAAAAGTGTGTAAAAAGTACGTCAAACTCTAAGGTCAAGATTCTTGACATCCAATGAAAGGTCTTGTCACAAGGATTCCACATGTGAAATATGAAAGCTCTAGCCCCTACTGTTCAAAAGTTATGGTCAAGGTTAAAGTTTGTTAATAGTAAGTCAAATCCAAGGTCAAGGTCAAAGGATCAAAGTTCTTGATATCAAATGAAAGGTCTTGTCACAGGGATTAAATTTGTGAAGTATGAATGCCCTAGCCTGAACCCTAAAAAAAAATGGTCAATGTTGTTTTTTTAAAGTTAGTTGAACTCCAAGGTCAAGGTCAAAGGGTCAAGGTTCTTGTTATCCAATGAAAGGTATTTTTATCAGAACTATATATGTGAAGTATGAAAGCCGTAGTTGTTACTGTTCAAAAGTTATAGCCAAGGTTAAAGTTTTTTCATAGGTAAAAAAATCTCCAAGGTCAAGGTCAAAGGGTCAAGGTAGTTGGTATCAAGTGAAAGGTCTTTTAACAAACATTACATATGTGAAGTATAAATGTCCTGGTGTCTACTGTTCAAAAGATATGGCCAAAGTAAAATTTTAAAATTTTCATGTAAAAGTGGGTCAAAATCCAAGGTCAAGGTCAAAAGGTCAAATTTGGTGGTACCCAAAGAAAGGTCTTGTCACAAGGAATACACATATGAAATATGAAAGTCATAGCTCCACTAAATCAAAGGTTATGGGCAAGGTTAAAGTTTTTGCGGACAGACAAACAGACAGAGAGACAGACAGACAGACAGACAGACAGACAGACGGACACGACTAAAACTATATGCCCCCGAAACTTCGTTTACGGGGGCATAATAATTTATAAGCAAAGATATTCAATGAAAATTACGTCTCAGAGATGGATGATTTGATTTTGATAACGCATGTCAGTAAAAACTTTCTCATAAAATGCAACATTTTCATATTGTTTTGTTTTAGAAAAAAAATCATTCGAATCAACAAGTAATGCTTATATAGTTTATGTAGAATTTTATTGAAGGTATATGTCTACTAAAATTTCGAACTATTAGGTCAGCAACAATAGCACTGTTTACCTCGAGGCGATAGATGATTGACACACCGAGAAGCCAAACTTTGAATGTGCTGATGATGAGAATCAGGTAACAACTACCGGGGTAACAATAGTTTAATTAAATTATAATTTGGTAGAACTTTCTAGATCGATCCTACCAAGTGCAGTGCTAGTGTGTTTATAAAATCCAACAACTCTTGGTATTACGTAATCGCACGTTCCGATATACATGTACTTATGTAAAAGCTTTAAACACACACAAAAAATATTTTGAAAACTGTTAGCGCACAACAAAGGCGCTAAAATTAGTAGTGCGCCAAATATTCTCGTTTTACAGTATGTAAAGTAGAAATGTCCCGGTGTCTATTGTTCAAAAGATATAGCCAAAGTAAAAATTTGGAATTTTTGTGCAATAGTGGGTAAAACTCCAAGATTAAGGTCAAAAGGTTTCATTTGGTGGTACGCAAAGAAAAGTCTTGTCACAAAGAATACACATGTGAAATATGAAAATCATAGCTCCACTAAATCAAAAGTTTCTGGCAAGGTTTTTGCGGACAAACAAACAACCAGACAGATAGAGAGACAGCTAGACAGACAAACAGGAAGACGGACGGATACGACAAAAACTATTTACCCTCGAAACTTCGTTTACGGGGGCATAGAAATTACGTAAACAAAAACTATTTTCGTTTTTCATTGGATTCCAAGAAATTGCTTAGTATTCTTTGGTGGCTTCCAATTTAAAAAAAGAAAATCTATAAACATCTCACTGCTGTAGGAAATTTCCTCCAGGCATGCTTTACAAAACACGTCTTATATACCGTAATCAAATTACAGTAACTTTTATGCAACCTCTGTGCAAGTAAGAGAAAGAAGAATATTAATAAATGCTATATCTTCTGTCTAAAACGTGATAAGGACCTTGTGAATGTGGTTTATGTACAAAATGTTGAATATTCTAGCCGGAAAAATTGTGTGCCTGGATAATTTGTTACGTTAGTGCAAGGACAGATTGGAAGGTAAGATTTTCTTTAAAACAACAGGCTCTGAATTAAAACTAAAAGGTAAGGTAAAAAAAAACGTTATGAATAAGAATTGAGTATTTGAACGGTAATTCTTTCTTTCTTTCTTTTTTGAAAAATGATTGAGAATCTCGGTATTGTATACCATATACCAAAAAACCATTCTGGTTGCTTAATTTTTTTTAAAGTTACTATTCTACTTTTCAAGAAACTTTCTTATTTTTTGAAGACTAGCAAGCTTTGTGTAGTCAAGGAAATATATGATCTGAGCTGGAATTGAGTAATATAATTGACAGAAAACAAGGACTTTAGACTTTTGTTGGTATGTTCACTTGACTACCATCCTATGATGAAACGTTGATCGAATCAAAGGAAAAAATATATTTTAAAGTATGGTGATGGATTTGGTAATGAATTTAATGATAATTGTAATGAAGATGATGATATTGTGGTTTCTATAAAAAAAATATTATATCTGAAAGGGAGGTCATAATCCTTAAAATAACACAAAGAGTAAACACAGAGAAAAGAAGATGTGTTTGTGAAACACTGATGCCCCTGTATGGCAACATAGCAAAGGTTAAGCTTTGTCAAATTCAGATCAAATATTTTGGTACCAACGTTTTTCACAAGAAATGCAAAATATAAAACACTAGCTACATCTGTTCCAGGGTTATGACCAAGATTAACATTTCATAATATAGGACAAACTTTGGGTCAAGGTCAAAGAGTCAAAGTTGTTGGGTTCTAAAGAAAGGCCTTGTCTCAAAGATTACGTGTGGGAAGTATGAAAGCGCTGGCCCTTACCGTTCAAAAGTTATGGCCTAGGTTAAAGTTTGTAAACAGTAGGTCAAACTCTAAGGTCAAGGGCAAAGGGACAACTTCTTGATATCCAATTAAAGGTCCTGCACAAGGTTTACACATGTGAAATATAAAAGTTCTAGCCCCTACTGTTCAAAAGTTATGGTCAAGGTTAAAGTTTGTAAAAAGTAAGTCAAACTCCAAATTCAAGGTTAAAGTTCTTGATATCAAATGAAAGTTCTTGTCACAAGAATTAAATATTTGAAGTATGAATGCCCTCGTCCGAACTCTTAAAAAATTATGGTCAATGTTGTATTTTTAAAGTAGTTCAAACTCAAAGGTCAAGGTCAAAGGGTGAAGGTTCTTGGTACCCAATGGAAAGTCTTTTTATCAGGATTATATATGTGAAGGATGAACGCCCTAGTACTTATTGTTCATAAGTTATAGCCAAGGGTAAAGTTTTTTCATAGGTACGGAAATCTTCAAGGTCAAGGTCAAAAGGTTAAGGTTGTTGGTATCCAATGAATGGCCTTTTCACAAAAAATACTTATGTCAAATATAAATGTCCTGGTATTATTATCATGTAATATAAAAATAAGTGGGTGTTGTTTTAAAACTTCAAGTGTTTGTGGATATTTATAAAAATGTGTCCCCTCACACCTCCAGGCACGCTTGACAAAATATACTTTGCATGTTGTATTATCATTACTTCTTATGTCCCGTAATCAAATTACAATTACTTACATGCATCCAGTGGGAAAGCCTGGGATATAATTAGTCCGTAAATAATACCCTAGAGTGCAAGAAAAAAGAATGTAGACCACTAAAAAATACTAACGATTAACTGTGCAAGTAAGAGAAAGAGGATTATGCATAAATTGTATATCTTCTGTCTAAAAAGTGATAAGGACGTTGTGAATATTTAGTATTGAGTATCTCGGTATCGTATTTAAAAAATCCTTCTAGTTGCTTAAATTTTCTTTTAAATTTACCATTCTTTTTTTTAAAAAAAACTTCCTTATTTTATGAAGACTAGCAAGTTTTGCATAGTTAATAGAATATATGATATGAGCTGGAATTCAGTAATATAATCAATTGACAGAAAACAAAACTTTAGACTTTTGTTGGTATGTTCACTTGTCTACCATCCTGTGATGCAACATTGATCAAATCAAATGAAAAAGATATTTTAAAGTATGATGATGGAGATGGTTATGATTTTTAATGATAATTATAATGGAGATGATGATATTGTGATTTCTATTAAAAAAATCATTATCTCAGAAAGGGAGATCATAATCCTTAACATACATGTAAAACAAAGAGAAAAATAAAGAGAAAAAAAATTAAAATAAATAAACAAATGCAAATAATAGTAAGTGCTTCTTAATATCGGGACAGACTGAACAATATTTACTATGGAATAATACATAGTTTACGACACATCATTTTCTTTAATTCAAAGTAATTATTTACGTTACTTGTCTTACATTTACAGGGACTGTTATGTCTCATAAAAGTACTAGCTAACATCATGACTTTTAAGGTTCAGTATTCTAGTAAATAAATGTTGTTTTGAGACGTTCTAAAAATACATTCTTTTAGAAAAAAGAAGAAAAAAACATGAAAAATATCTGCTTTAAGATCTTTTAAGTAGCAGTCATCTTATCCAGAGATGGGGTGTACGATGAAAAACCAATACATTTTTTGATAAAAATGGAGCTGTTGGACACCTGAAGTAGTCGGACGGTGACTGAGGCCATTTGGCAAGACGGTGGGGGTCATCGGTAGTAAATATGTTTTAGTTAAGAATTTCTCAACCGATGCACCACATCGATCATCATCGGCAACCCATCATTAAGAGATTTTTCAAGGATTGGCGATGTATGGTCGACCATCGTCAACTGTCCGTTGAATCTGAGGTCATCGGGTGAAGGGGGTGAGTGGTAGGCAACAGACATCGACCAAGAATCGGACTATGGGCCAAACATTAGTCCATAGTCTACCGACGTACGAACGATTTTCACCGATGTATGAGCAATAAAATAAACATATCATTTTATGATTAGCAATGCCTACCTTGGCCTTTATAAGTCCGGCCGGCAACTACACAATCATCGTTCCACATCAGCTCCACATGTAGTAGTCCTTAAAGTATCAGTCATATTATCCAAAGATAGGTAAAGGATGGGCAACCAATGTTGTTGTTTTTTTAATAAAAATGGCGTGGTTGCCGGCCGGACTTATAAAAGGCCCGGCAAGGCATTGCTAATCATAAAACGATGTTGCAGGGTAATCGGCCAATGTTTATTACATCGCTCATACGTACATTGGTGAACATCGTTCGTACGTCGGTTGACTATGGGCCAATGTTAATCGAATATCAACCCCCGATGACCTCAGATTCAACGAACACTTGATGATCCTCGGCTTTACGTCGGTCAATCCTTGAAAGATGTGTTAATGATGAGTTACCGATAAGCAGCAATGTGAGGCATAGTTGGAGACATCGCTGATTTCTAACTTCAACTTATTTTCTACCGATGACCCCCACCGGTTCGCCAAATGACCTCAGTCACTGTCCGATTGCTTAGGTGTCCGACCGGCAACTATGCCATTTTTATCAAAAATGGATGGGTTTCTCATTGTTTACCCTATCACTGGATAAAGTGACTGATACTTTACGTCACACAATGAGCGGGGTTAGCTAAATCTCATTTGCATTTGTTGGTTTTCAACATTAATGTTTTTCAAAAGAAATAAAGCAAATGACCTCAGGCAAACAGTTTGGTTCTTGGGTCCAACAAAATGCATGTTGCCTTTGAACCCAGTCAGTAAATATATTAAATTTTCATTTTACTGTTTGTTGTAATTCATGAGTGAAGAAAAATCATACAAGAAAGTAAATTGTATCCTTTTCTGCTAGATGTCTTCTCTCTATTTATTTTTTTTGTCTACGTTTTACATGCTAGGAAGAATTAAATATTATTATTTTACAGAGCACCGGTGAAAGTTGCAGACTATGAATAATTTATCTTGAAACGTTGCATGAAAAGAAAGACAACTCTTCTGAATTTGATATATGCTTTTCCAACTCGTCTCGTACGGTTTAACACAAGGAAATAATTTCATCACATGTTACTCTATAGCTTTAATTAAATGAATTAATCAACTAGACTCTCAGCAGATAATTATTGAAAGCGAAAATAAAGATTAATCCTTGGTCACAGCTTTTGAGATAAAGAAGAAATACGCCATATATGACTTTTAAGAAAGTAAATTGACAGTAAACATACTTACACTTTTCACATGTTGACAAGCAGACTACATACCTTCCAGGAAGTGTATGATGCGCTATATGATGATGAACTATGACAAAATAGGTTCATTTTGATTGGTTATTTCCTTGTATAAAACCTTAAACCTTGGTAAATACTTGCATCTTGAAAATACATACATTTGCCAAAAATCTGCTAAAATAGAGCCATTTTCAAAATGTTTTATATCAGCTGTTTGATAAACTCTTACACTTTTCGGTAATGTATAAAAACAATGATATGTGCATAGTTAGAACAAATAATTCCACTATTTATCTATATAAACTTTAATGATATTCAGCAAATATGCTATATATGCATGATTTATATGGTCTGATAAAAATCTCTTTGTAAAAAAAAATATATATATATATATATATATATAATTAATAATCTGAATAAAATAAACATTTTGATATACCAATCATAATCTTTGTATTCTTTGAACCCCCATTATAATGACGAATACTTGCATCTTGAAAATACATACATTTGCCGAAAATCTGCTAAAATAGAGCCATTTTCAAAATGTTTTATATCAGCTGTTCTGATAATCCACTCACTCGGGGCCTACACTATCTTCGGTAATGTATAAAAACAATGATATATGCATAGTTAGACTAAATATTTTTATTCCCCCTATTTATCTATATAAACTATATGATATTCAGCAAATATGTTTATGTTATAATAAATGCATGAATTACTTAAATATCCTCTGAAATCTCGAAATCAATCAATTTCAAAAATCTCTTTGTAGAAAGGGAACTGAACATATTTTAGCAATAACTCAGTTTCCGAAAAATAATCTGAATATATGATTTTTTAGAAAATTGTATCAAACCAACTGAATATATGTAGAAATTTAATATAGCTATTCATAATGGATAGGACTGGGCCGTAGTTATTTAAGGAATCGCTGTCTAGTTAGGAGAGTATGCCAGGGCATCAACAATAGTGGGAAACATGGGATAATTTGCATAATGGGCGAAGCCCGTTATGCCAAAATTATCCCATGTTTCCCACTATTGTTGATGTCCCTGGCATACTCTCCTAACTAGACAGTGATTCCTTATATTTTCATTTCATTGTGAAATAAAATAGTAGACATAGACTTTAAAAATGTAGACATAGACTTAAATTACACGAGGACTTCCATGCCAATTTCAATAGTCCTCGCCCAATGACGTCAAACACCTAATCAGCCGCACGAGATTTACATGCACATTTTACCTCCTTAGCGTCAGACACAGAGACAGATGCGCACGAGATTTGCATGCATTTTAGGCCTCCTTAGCTCCTGACCCATCGATCTGCCTAATTTACATTCCGGCAGAATTATCAAGAAATAAACTCCGACAACTTTCAAAGAGTTATCGCAGAGAAAAAAAATTAGAAATGGAAATATCAAATATAAATGTCTTGGTATTACTATCATGTAATATAAAAAGAAGTGGGTGGTGTTTTAAATACTTCAAGTGTTTGTGGATATTTATAAAAAAAAAGTGTCACCTAACACCTCCAGGCACGCTTGAAAAAATATAACTAGCATGTTGTATTATCATTACTTCTTATATCCCGTAATCAAATTACAATTACTTATATGCATCCAGTGGGAAAGCCTGTGATATAATTAGTCCGTAAATAATCCCCTAGAGTACAAGAAAAAAGAATGTAGAACACTAAAAAATACTTACGATTTACTGTGCAAGTAAGAGAAAGAGGATTATGAATAAATTCTTTATCTTCTGTCTAAAAAGTGATAAGGACGTTGTGAATATTGAGTATTGAGTATCTCGGTATCGTATTTAAAAAATCCTTCTAGTTGCTTAAATTTTCTTTTAAATTTACCATTCTGTTTTTCAAAAAACTTCCTTATTTTATGAAGACCAGCAAGTTTTGCATAGTTCATAGAATATATGAGCTGAGCTGGAATTCAGTAATATAATTAATTGACAGAAAACAAAACTTTAGACTTTTGTTGGTATGTTCACTTTTCTACCATCCTGTGATGCAACATGACCTCAGATTCTTGATGATCCTCGGCTTTACGTCTGATCAAATCAAATGAAAAATATATTTTAAAGTATGATGATGGAGATGGTTATAATTTTTAATGATAATTATAATGGAGATGATGATATTGTGATTTCTATAAAAAATCATTATCTCAGAAAGGGAGATCATAATCCTTAACATACATGTAAATCAAAGAGAAAAATAAAGAGAAGAAAAAATTAAAATAAATAAACAAATGCAAATAATATTTAGTGCTTCTTAATATCGGGACAGACTAAGCAATATTTACTATGGAATAATACACAATTAAAGTCACACCATAGAACATTTTCTTTAATTCAAAGTAATTATTTACCTTACTTGTCTTACATTTACAGGGACTTTTATGTCTCATAAAAGTACTAGCTAACATCATGACTTTTAAGGTTCAGTACTCTAGTAAATAAATGTTGTTTTGAGACGTTCTAAAGATACATTCTTTTAGAAAAAGAAGAAAAAAACATGAAAAAATATCTGCTTTAAGATCTTTTAAGTAGCAGTCATCTTATCCAGAGTTGGGGTGTACGATGAGAAACCAATACACTTTTTGATAAAAACCTTAAACCTTGTTTTTCCTGACTTTTTTTGTCATTTATACTTTTAGGTATTACACATGAGAAACTGATTTAAAAACCTTTACATTTCAGCTTTGTAGAAAAAAAAACTTTCGAACAAATAAGCCACTAGGACTTTCTACTTTAATGTTTTAGTCATTACAGAATATGCTAATACATACAATGCATGATTTATAATGGTCTGACATTTTTCTTTAAAGCAAAAAAAAATATATATATATATATATATATATATATATATATATATATATAAAAATTAAAAATAAAATAAACATTTTGATATACCAATCATAATCTTTGTATTCTTTGAACCCCCATTATAATGACGAATACTTGCATCTTGAAAATACATACATTTGCCGAAAATCTGCTAAAATAGAGCCATTTTCAAAATGTTTTATATCAGCTGTTCTGATAATCCACTCACTCGGGGCCTACACTATCTTCGGTAATGTATAAAAACAATGATATATGCATAGTTAGACTAAATATTTTTATTCCCCCTATTTATCTATATAAACTATATGATATTCAGCAAATATGTTTATGTTATAATAAATGCATGAATTACTTAAATATCCTCTGAAATCTCGAAATCAATCAATTTCAAAAATCTCTTTGTAGAAAGGGAACTGAACATATTTTAGCAATAACTCAGTTTCCGAAAAATAATCTGAATATATGATTTTTTAGAAAATTGTATCAAACCAACTGAATATATGTAGAAATTTAATATAGCTATTCATAATGGATAGGACTGGGCCGTAGTTATTTAAGGAATCGCTGTCTAGTTAGGAGAGTATGCCAGGGCATCAACAATAGTGGGAAACATGGGATAATTTGCATAATGGGCGAAGCCCGTTATGCCAAAATTATCCCATGTTTCCCACTATTGTTGATGTCCCTGGCATACTCTCCTAACTAGACAGTGATTCCTTATATTTTCATTTCATTGTGAAATAAAATAGTAGACATAGACTTTAAAAATGTAGACATAGACTTAAATTACACGAGGACTTCCATGCCAATTTCAATAGTCCTCGCCCAATGACGTCAAACACCTAATCAGCCGCACGAGATTTACATGCACATTTTACCTCCTTAGCGTCAGACACAGAGACAGATGCGCACGAGATTTGCATGCATTTTAGGCCTCCTTAGCTCCTGACCCATCGATCTGCCTAATTTACATTCCGGCAGAATTATCAAGAAATAAACTCCGACAACTTTCAAAGAGTTATCGCAGAGAAAAAAAATTAGAAATGGAAATATCAAATATAAATGTCTTGGTATTACTATCATGTAATATAAAAAGAAGTGGGTGGTGTTTTAAATACTTCAAGTGTTTGTGGATATTTATAAAAAAAAAGTGTCACCTAACACCTCCAGGCACGCTTGAAAAAATATAACTAGCATGTTGTATTATCATTACTTCTTATATCCCGTAATCAAATTACAATTACTTATATGCATCCAGTGGGAAAGCCTGTGATATAATTAGTCCGTAAATAATCCCCTAGAGTACAAGAAAAAAGAATGTAGAACACTAAAAAATACTTACGATTTACTGTGCAAGTAAGAGAAAGAGGATTATGAATAAATTCTTTATCTTCTGTCTAAAAAGTGATAAGGACGTTGTGAATATTGAGTATTGAGTATCCCGGTATCGTATTTAAAAAATCCTTCTAGTTGCTTAAATTTTCTTTTAAATTTACCATTCTGTTTTTCAAAAAACTTCCTTATTTTATGAAGACCAGCAAGTTTTGCATAGTTCATAGAATATATGAGCTGAGCTGGAATTCAGTAATATAATTAATTGACAGAAAACAAAACTTTAGACTTTTGTTGGTATGTTCACTTTTCTACCATCCTGTGATGCAACACTGATCAAATCAAATGAAAAATATATTTTAAAGTATGATGATGGAGATGGTTATAATTTTTAATGATAATTATAATGGAGATGATGATATTGTGATTTCTATAAAAAATCATTATCTCAGAAAGGGAGATCATAATCCTTAACATACATGTAAATCAAAGAGAAAAATAAAGAGAAGAAAAAATTAAAATAAATAAACAAATGCAAATAATATTTAGTGCTTCTTAATATCGGGACAGACTAAGCAATATTTACTATGGAATAATACACAATTAAAGTCACACCATAGAACATTTTCTTTAATTCAAAGTAATTATTTACCTTACTTGTCTTACATTTACAGGGACTTTTATGTCTCATAAAAGTACTAGCTAACATCATGACTTTTAAGGTTCAGTACTCTAGTAAATAAATGTTGTTTTGAGACGTTCTAAAGATACATTCTTTTAGAAAAAGAAGAAAAAAACATGAAAAAATATCTGCTTTAAGATCTTTTAAGTAGCAGTCATCTTATCCAGAGTTGGGGTGTACGATGAGAAACCAATACACTTTTTGATAAAAACCTTAAACCTTGTTTTTCCTGACTTTTTTTGTCATTTATACTTTTAGGTATTACACATGAGAAACTGATTTAAAAACCTTTACATTTCAGCTTTGTAGAAAAAAAAACTTTCGAACAAATAAGCCACTAGGACTTTCTACTTTAATGTTTTAGTCATTACAGAATATGCTAATACATACAATGCATGATTTATAATGGTCTGACATTTTTCTTTAAAGCAAAAAAAAAAAAATATATATATATATATATATATATATATATATATAATTAAAAATAAAATAAACATTTTGATATACCAATCATAATCTTTGTATTCTTTGAACCCCCATTATAATGACGAATACTTGCATCTTGAAAATACATACATTTGCCGAAAATCTGCTAAAATAGAGCCATTTTCAAAATGTTTTATATCAGCTGTTCTGATAATCCACTCACTCGGGGCCTACACTATCTTCGGTAATGTATAAAAACAATGATATATGCATAGTTAGACTAAATATTTTTATTCCCCCTATTTATCTATATAAACTATATGATATTCAGCAAATATGTTTATGTTATAATAAATGCATGAATTACTTAAATATCCTCTGAAATCTCGAAATCAATCAATTTCAAAAATCTCTTTGTAGAAAGGGAACTGAACATATTTTAGCAATAACTCAGTTTCCGAAAAATAATCTGAATATATGATTTTTTTAGAAAATTGTATCAAACCAACTGAATATATGTAGAAATTTAATATAGCTATTCATAATGGATAGGACTGGGCCGTAGTTATTTAAGGAATCGCTGTCTAGTTAGGAGAGTATGCCAGGGCATCAACAATAGTGGGAAACATGGGATAATTTGCATAATGGGCGAAGCCCGTTATGCCAAAATTATCCCATGTTTCCCACTATTGTTGATGTCCCTGGCATACTCTCCTAACTAGACAGTGATTCCTTATATTTTCATTTCATTGTGAAATAAAATAGTAGACATAGACTTTAAAAATGTAGACATAGACTTAAATTACACGAGGACTTCCATGCCAATTTCAATAGTCCTCGCCCAATGACGTCAAACACCTAATCAGCCGCACGAGATTTACATGCACATTTTACCTCCTTAGCGTCAGACACAGAGACAGATGCGCACGAGATTTGCATGCATTTTAGGCCTCCTTAGCTCCTGACCCATCGATCTGCCTAATTTACATTCCGGCAGAATTATCAAGAAATAAACTCCGACAACTTTCAAAGAGTTATCGCAGAGAAAAAAAATTAGAAATGGAAATATCAAATATAAATGTCTTGGTATTACTATCATGTAATATAAAAAGAAGTGGGTGGTGTTTTAAATACTTCAAGTGTTTGTGGATATTTATAAAAAAAAAGTGTCACCTAACACCTCCAGGCACGCTTGAAAAAATATAACTAGCATGTTGTATTATCATTACTTCTTATATCCCGTAATCAAATTACAATTACTTATATGCATCCAGTGGGAAAGCCTGTGATATAATTAGTCCGTAAATAATCCCCTAGAGTACAAGAAAAAAGAATGTAGAACACTAAAAAATACTTACGATTTACTGTGCAAGTAAGAGAAAGAGGATTATGAATAAATTCTTTATCTTCTGTCTAAAAAGTGATAAGGACGTTGTGAATATTGAGTATTGAGTATCTCGGTATCGTATTTAAAAAATCCTTCTAGTTGCTTAAATTTTCTTTTAAATTTACCATTCTGTTTTTCAAAAAACTTCCTTATTTTATGAAGACCAGCAAGTTTTGCATAGTTCATAGAATATATGAGCTGAGCTGGAATTCAGTAATATAATTAATTGACAGAAAACAAAACTTTAGACTTTTGTTGGTATGTTCACTTTTCTACCATCCTGTGATGCAACACTGATCAAATCAAATGAAAAATATATTTTAAAGTATGATGATGGAGATGGTTATAATTTTTAATGATAATTATAATGGAGATGATGATATTGTGATTTCTATAAAAAATCATTATCTCAGAAAGGGAGATCATAATCCTTAACATACATGTAAATCAAAGAGAAAAATAAAGAGAAGAAAAAATTAAAATAAATAAACAAATGCAAATAATATTTAGTGCTTCTTAATATCGGGACAGACTAAGCAATATTTACTATGGAATAATACACAATTAAAGTCACACCATAGAACATTTTCTTTAATTCAAAGTAATTATTTACCTTACTTGTCTTACATTTACAGGGACTTTTATGTCTCATAAAAGTACTAGCTAACATCATGACTTTTAAGGTTCAGTACTCTAGTAAATAAATGTTGTTTTGAGACGTTCTAAAGATACATTCTTTTAGAAAAAGAAGAAAAAAACATGAAAAAATATCTGCTTTAAGATCTTTTAAGTAGCAGTCATCTTATCCAGAGTTGGGGTGTACGATGAGAAACCAATACACTTTTTGATAAAAACCTTAAACCTTGTTTTTCCTGACTTTTTTTGTCATTTATACTTTTAGGTATTACACATGAGAAACTGATTTAAAAACCTTTACATTTCAGCTTTGTAGAAAAAAAAACTTTCGAACAAATAAGCCACTAGGACTTTCTACTTTAATGTTTTAGTCATTACAGAATATGCTAATACATACAATGCATGATTTATAATGGTCTGACATTTTTCTTTAAAGCAAAAAAAAAAAAATATATATATATATATATATATATATATAAATAATTAAAAATAAAATAAACATTTTGATATACCAATCATAATCTTTGTATTCTTTGAACCCCCATTATAATGACGAATACTTGCATCTTGAAAATACATACATTTGCCGAAAATCTGCTAAAATAGAGCCATTTTCAAAATGTTTTATATCAGCTGTTCTGATAATCCACTCACTCGGGGCCTACACTATCTTCGGTAATGTATAAAAACAATGATATATGCATAGTTAGACTAAATATTTTTATTCCCCCTATTTATCTATATAAACTATATGATATTCAGCAAATATGTTTATGTTATAATAAATGCATGAATTACTTAAATATCCTCTGAAATCTCGAAATCAATCAATTTCAAAAATCTCTTTGTAGAAAGGGAACTGAACATATTTTAGCAATAACTCAGTTTCCGAAAAATAATCTGAATATATGATTTTTTAGAAAATTGTATCAAACCAACTGAATATATGTAGAAATTTAATTAGCTATTCATAATGGATAGGACTGGGCCGTAGTTATTTAAGGAATCGCTGTCTAGTTAGGAGAGTATGCCAGGGCATCAACAATAGTGGGAAACATGGGATAATTTGCATAATGGGCGAAGCCCGTTATGCCAAAATTATCCCATGTTTCCCACTATTGTTGATGTCCCTGGCATACTCTCCTAACTAGACAGTGATTCCTTATATTTTCATTTCATTGTGAAATAAAATAGTAGACATAGACTTTAAAAATGTAGACATAGACTTAAATTACACGAGGACTTCCATGCCAATTTCAATAGTCCTCGCCCAATGACGTCAAACACCTAATCAGCCGCACGAGATTTACATGCACATTTTACCTCCTTAGCGTCAGACACAGAGACAGATGCGCACGAGATTTGCATGCATTTTAGGCCTCCTTAGCTCCTGACCCATCGATCTGCCTAATTTACATTCCGGCAGAATTATCAAGAAATAAACTCCGACAACTTTCAAAGAGTTATCGCAGAGAAAAAAAATTAGAAATGGAAATATCAAATATAAATGTCTTGGTATTACTATCATGTAATATAAAAAGAAGTGGGTGGTGTTTTAAATACTTCAAGTGTTTGTGGATATTTATAAAAAAAAAGTGTCACCTAACACATCCAGGCACGCTTGAAAAAATATAACTAGCATGTTGTATTATCATTACTTCTTATATCCCGTAATCAAATTACAATTACTTATATGCATCCAGTGGGAAAGCCTGTGATATAATTAGTCCGTAAATAATCCCCTAGAGTACAAGAAAAAAGAATGTAGAACACTAAAAAATACTTACGATTTACTGTGCAAGTAAGAGAAAGAGGATTATGAATAAATTCTTTATCTTCTGTCTAAAAAGTGATAAGGACGTTGTGAATATTGAGTATTGAGTATCTCGGTATCGTATTTAAAAAATCCTTCTAGTTGCTTAAATTTTCTTTTAAATTTACCATTCTGTTTTTCAAAAAACTTCCTTATTTTATGAAGACCAGCAAGTTTTGCATAGTTCATAGAATATATGAGCTGAGCTGGAATTCAGTAATATAATTAATTGACAGAAAACAAAACTTTAGACTTTTGTTGGTATGTTCACTTTTCTACCATCCTGTGATGCAACACTGATCAAATCAAATGAAAAATATATTTTAAAGTATGATGATGGAGATGGTTATAATTTTTAATGATAATTATAATGGAGATGATGATATTGTGATTTCTATAAAAAATCATTATCTCAGAAAGGGAGATCATAATCCTTAACATACATGTAAATCAAAGAGAAAAATAAAGAGAAGAAAAAATTAAAATAAATAAACAAATGCAAATAATATTTAGTGCTTCTTAATATCGGGACAGACTAAGCAATATTTACTATGGAATAATACACAATTAAAGTCACACCATAGAACATTTTCTTTAATTCAAAGTAATTATTTACCTTACTTGTCTTACATTTACAGGGACTTTTATGTCTCATAAAAGTACTAGCTAACATCATGACTTTTAAGGTTCAGTACTCTAGTAAATAAATGTTGTTTTGAGACGTTCTAAAGATACATTCTTTTAGAAAAAGAAGAAAAAAACATGAAAAAATATCTGCTTTAAGATCTTTTAAGTAGCAGTCATCTTATCCAGAGTTGGGGTGTACGATGAGAAACCAATACACTTTTTGATAAAAATTGAGCTGTTGGACACCTGAAGTAGTCGGACGGTGACTGAGGCCATTTGGCGAGTCCGTGGGGGTCATCGGTAGAAAACATATTTTAGTTAAAAATCAGCGATGTCTCCACCGATGCACCACATCGATCATCATCGGCAACCCATCATTAAGACATCCTTCACGGATTGGCGATGTATAGTCGACCATTGTCAACTGTCCGTTGAATCTAAAGTCATCGGGTGAGGGGGGTGAGTGGTAAGCAACAGACATCGATAATAAGCTCAGCGATGTTACTTAACTTCCTTAAGGACCGATACGGAAAATGTGACCCGGCTTAGTATCGTTTTAATATGTGATACTTTTTTTTTTTCAAAATTGCATCAAACCAACTGAATATAAATTTAATATAGCTATTCATAATGGATAAGACTGGGCCGTAGTTATAACCATTTATATCGCATGTATCAGCTGTTTGTCACGTTACTTGTATAAAAATAGAATTGTTAAGCTGAAGGTAGGAAATGAGGATAGTGCTAGGGTATATGCTTGTTAATCAAGAGAAATAATGATATACATTAAATGATGTTTAAATCCTCTACCCCTAAAGTGCTGGGAGCTAGTCTGTGCTGTTTGCAAAGTACTGAAAATTTTCCAAAAATGCTTTAAATCGCTAAAAATTTCCACTTCGCTTAAATTCTGTTATAAACAAAAAGAAGGATATGCAGACTAGGATCCGCTCCCAGCACTTTTCAAAATATACACTATAAAAGCAATAAATATTCCATGTTTCAGCTCAAACAAAATGGTCTATGCTCATGCACTTTTGATGTAAATCAAGAATGGGCTTATGTTTTAGCGATATTCTCAAAATTTCTTTTCCCTGTGCAGCTCCAATCTACTAGATAAATTCATATTCTATACAAATTGTATTTAATAAATTATTTTCTTTTCGATTTAATAATTAGGTTAAAAATTTATTTTTAAAAATCTTATAATTATTAAACCAGTGAATCTAATCCTCTGGATCATATGTGCTGCGTCATGTAAAGGCTGATGACGTCATAATTATTTGACAAAGACTTTCTTGCATTATATGATTGTATTGTTATCAAGAATTATAATTTTACAAAATTTATACATAATTGAAAAAAATACTTAAATTCAAGTTGTTATTTACGCATCATCATGTTGTTAATTAATTTTTGTGGCTTGTAAAATTTTCATGACGTCACAATTTAACTTCCCATACGGTGTTCAAGGAATGTGAATTCTGACCCTTCCTTAATTAACATTACTGAGAGCAAACTACTGGTAAAGCAATTGAATTGATTTTCTTTACTTGGCATATGAAGGTAAAGGTCAATATTGTTATATTTTAAAATAATTTTTACGAGTATTTTAAGAAATTCTGTTGATAAAAAATTGTCAAATTATGATTTTATTGCCTTTTTATTCGATAAGAGTACATTTATTCTGCCGGGTCATGACAAGACGAGGATTTTTTTCATAGTCAAACAAATAAACCTATTAGATTTAATAATTATGATGTTGCGAAGCTTTAATAAAAAATCAAAAACATCTCTACAAATCTGTACTGCTTAAAAGGAAAGTAGTTCTTTTGAAAAATTATTTGCCGCGTAACTTTAAAATACAGTGTCTATATATTTACATTAGTTTTAATTTATTTTGAAAATTAAAGTGATGTATATATACTATATAGAGAATAAAATGTGACGATTAAAGTTTGCTTGCATGCAATAAAAAATGAGTTAAAGTTTACTGGATGAAATATATATTAATATATACAGAATGAATGTGAATATAAGAATTATTCATAAATTGGATGCATCTGCATTGCTTGAAAATGCTTACATATCATACATCTCAAGAAGGAAAAAAATCAAACAATTTTCAACAGCTAAAAAAATATTGCTACAAAAATTAGTTTTTTTGGTTGTTGTTTTTTTCTTTGCAACATGCAGGTTTCTCCGTTAAATCCTAACACTACATGGTATACATCTGTTTAGGCAATCTGGAATAAATATGATGAATATGAACATATTATTATAACAGTTTTTTCTGTCTAACACATCATTATTGGTTTCTAAAGATATTTTGAAACTCAGGTTACATATGTATATTCAACCAAAACTTATTTTTGAACCACATAGTAATTATAATAAACAAGACTTATAGGGGCTATAAGTTGAGTTGTCTCAGGTAAAATTTGATATGTAAAAATTGAAATTAAGACTTTTTGGAAATGTTCTTACATAGATACTGAATGTAAACAAGTATATTTACGAGCAGAATACTCGATATATAGATATATTATAAAAAAGAGACATTTCGTCTTGGAAACTGGAACAATAGTCATTGATTCTTGATATTTTGAATGTACAAATTCGTTTGTTTTAAAGTTTCCACCAATTATAATAGTAAATTGAATTTAAAATATATATTTATAAAAAAAATACCCTGAACTAGAAAGTACTCATTTTTATTGGTTTAATTACATTCTGTCATCAAATACAATTCATAAAATTTAATTTATTAAAATAATAAAAATTGATAGGAGAGGAAGTTTTATATCTGTTCAGACGTGCAAATTTGCATTTTATTTTTTCAACCATGTAAATATCACAATTTTCTGAATATATATATTGTGATTTATAGTCTTACCAGGTTTTCTAATTCCTCTGCGTCTGTTGGTTCCAAAGCACCTTCCTGAATCCATTCTTTAAATTAGTAAAGCTACATGTAATATGTATATAAACATTTTTGGTGAGATAAGGTTATAATTTTTCACATGCACTCTCTGAACTTATAATGTAGTTCAGTGTATAATAAGCCTAAGTGGGGTGTTAGTGAAGTGTGTATTAGTAAGAGATTAATATAAATGAATAATCAGAATTATGACGCCAATATACTAAACACATAGGTGTTAATGTGTATATGTAGATACGAGCTCTTCTAAAACCTGGAAATCATACGATCTCCGAGCTTATTTCATAAGGAACTTTGATCATATCACAATTCGAATTCCTGGAGCACAACTTGAACACA
Source organism: Saccostrea cuccullata (assembly GCF_032062105.1). Lineage (NCBI taxonomy): Eukaryota > Metazoa > Mollusca > Bivalvia > Ostreida > Ostreidae > Saccostrea > Saccostrea cuccullata. Next base: position 239,193 of record NW_026926195.1, on the reverse strand, counting down.
TGATTACAATTAATTAGAGTAAAATTAATTCAAGTGAGAATTTATACATTTCTGGGTATAATAAAATTGGGAGGTCAATATTTTGATAACAAATGTTTTTGGATGTTTAAACACATGTTTCAATAGACTAATCTTTAGAGTAAATTATATACATACCAAGGATAATTAATGGTCAAAAATACCCTATCAGAAATTCCAAATATTTTGAAGTTATTAAAAATAATTCCATTTGACACCTGCACTTTTATACGGAATCATACTGTTTCAAATATTCTTTGCTGCAAAACGCATTTTTATTCTGAAGCAATACTTCAAGCAACAATGATTTATTCATGAAAATTAATCCAAAGGGGATCTAAGGAGTAAATGCAGGTACTGTACATGTAGTTTATTGTGTGATAAAAGATACTTTGAAGAATATTCAATATATATAAATAGATATTTTAAAATCTCTACCAATGTATTCGATTTGTACATTTCTACGCTGCATTATTTCTTTTTATTTAAAAAATCTAGGAATTAAAGTCTCAGATTTCTATTTTAAGCATGGCATTATAATGTGTTTACCATAAATTCCATGCGTATGTATGTACATTGATATTAAATATAAGAAAGTAAATTTAAAAAAATGATTTAGCTCACAATTGTTATGTGATATTTATGCGATGTCATATGTATATTTTCTTAATTATTATGTATGACATAGCCTGTTTGATTTAAACTAATTATGCCTCAAATTTATGATAAAAAGGATTTCTATTGAGAGATGACAGTTAAAAATTATGTAGTGTCAAAATTAGATACTATCCTTTTAAAAATAATCTTTTTCATGTTTGAATATTTTAGTTAAAAAAGGTATTAATGGTAACCTTATGAGAAAGCTGTGGACTTCAACTTTTCTAGTGCCAACTAACAGGTTTTAAAGCATCGTTTTTATTTTTTCATTCAAATTTTCACAATCATGGGATATAAAGTGCAAAATATTTGTAAAGATTAATAAGGATTGTTGCAGAAAGGTAGAGTTTTAAACATCATAAAAGTTTTGCAATTTCTTATTTATTAAGTATTTTATTACTTGCATCATTTGCAACAAAAATGACCGAGGAATATATACCAATCTAGGCATCTAAATTCTTTATCGTCTGTCCTTAGAAACTATTTGCCTGATCATAACAATGTTTACATGTGTGACTTTCCGACAGGGGATACTTATTCCTCATCCTCCATGTTTTTAGAGGTCAGTGCTTGTTCTGCTTCAAATTTGTATTCCGTCAAGGGACGGATAACTGATTGTTGTCTTCATAATTCATTCTTAAACTACATTGTCCCACAGAACTTGACAACGTAGCACTGTTAAGGTAACAGTCAAAGGAGTTGGGGCCTAATTTATAAGAGAAATGTTTACTACGATGTCACACATAATGAAAGGTCTTCAAAATACCTCAGAAGGAAATTATTTGTTAATTTAAACTGCTGGATAGCTGTAGACTACTTTAAAAAATACCATTACATGCAGATTTGTCGTTTTGTACAATGAAAAATGTCTTTTGTTCTCAAATAAAATATCATTTGCAGTTATATGAAAGGCCATTTACTTGGATGTAATATCTATTTTACTATTTAAATCATATAATGTACGTATATTCTCCAGACAAGTGACACTGTCGTGAGTTTTTATGCATATTCATTGGAAATGAATAGAAAGGCCCCAATAAATCGATTTATTGCAAGGGCATACCCTCAATGTATCTTGCCAAGTTGATATACATAAACTCAAGAAGAAATAAGATATTTGAAAATTGCTGCGAACCGCATGAAGTATTGGAAATATATTAATTATAGCTGTATTAACTGTAGTTGACCAGCAAAATATTCAACCTGCCGTCCAACAAATTAAATTATAGCAATTAAATAAAGAAATCTATATAGCTTCGCAGCATTTCTCACAAACTACATATCGTGTTGAAAAGAATAATAAATTAAACAAAGATTTTTAACTTGGTTATGCCTTTGTAATATTGGAATTTGTAGATGACCTCTAAACTGCAAGTATAATTGCTACAATCATGTGACTCTGACATCACATGACAAGTCTAAATCAAAAAATTCATAATGTTCTCAATATAAAGATTCGAGCCACATTTTCTTTTCCTTTTTTGATATCAGTGAAGTCCTAAAAAGAATCACCCATCCTTATAAATTATTATCTTTTTTCTTAAAACATCGTCGATATTTCCATTTGTAACCTTAACTGTTCTGCGAAGGATAAAAATTTAATCCAACGCAGAAATGTGTTAAAAAATGTACCAACCATATCATTAAATGATTCTTAAAACGTTAAACAAGGTAAGGTCAATGAAAAATGGTACCTGTAATAATATCGTAGCGATTATTTTGAAACTTTAGATGTAGCCATCTTGGAACCTGACCACTGTTTTGTTCTGTACTGGCTCTCACTTTCTGTAATTCTGCACCAGAATTTCCATAATAAGAGACGTAGATGTTTACTCCGAACAGGTCAGCTGCAGCTTGAATTATAGCTTCATCAGGCCACTCTTCCATCATGCAATGTCGTCTGCAAAAAAAAAAAATGATAATGAATAACTACGATGCACTATATAGTGAAAATTTATTTTTTTTTCACATTTCCTTAAGATATCTCGCTTCTTACCTTAAAATGTTATTGTGATCGTATTTGACCCATTTAAAGTTTAAAAGATAAATATTGTTTTTTTTTCTCTTTTAAATTCAATGTGTTTCTAGACTTTCAGAATTGTGAAAAAAAATGGAGCAAGGTAGGGGAGATAAAAAAAATGACAAACCACCATTTTCGATGGACTTCGGGCATAAATAAAAAGAGTCGCGGCATTTATCCTACTCTCCAGTTATTCCCCATTTTCAAAAGTGAGTTATCTCCCCTCAAAATTGGAACTCTTCTATACTAGCCTAACTTCCGCGGACTACGCGTTGCGATTATCCCACAACATAATGAACAACTTACACGCTGTATTTAAAAATTTTAAAAGAAGGAAACGGTTTGCATTTTTTTTTAAGATAATAAATTAATTTATAAAGGGTCTGTTAACCCTCCCCCCTTCTAGAAAGCCATACATGTACGAATTAGCCAGGCACGTAGCATCGTCTTCAAAAGTGGGGGGGGGTATCCAAAGAAATATTTTTTTCTTACCTGGAAAAGTTGACAAGCAAAGAAAAACCTTGCCCAAAGTTGAAAAAGCTACTTATTTTAGTACCAGTTCCTGGTATACAATACTACATTTCCCTTATATAACTTTACCGTAGTATAAACTGTGTGTGTGTGGGGGGGGGGGGGGGGGTGGTGGGGGTGGCAACCTGTCTATCAGTGAACATTTTCAATAGAAAAAGTAATATTGGGAAAAAGGTGGGGGTGGGGCTAAGGCCCTTGACCCCCCCCCCCCCCCGTGCGTACAGGTACAGATAACGAATAAATGGGTTGAACAGTTGAATATGAACCATAGTTGTGAAAATTAAAAATCATTAGAATTATTAATTGTGAATTCAATAAAATTACGGTGTATGTCTGTTACACGGGGTTACACGAGTCTCTCTCTCTCTCTCTCTCTCTGATATTGTTTTTACACACTTTGCAAAAAAGAATAACTTATAAAAATAAAAACGTGTACTTACACTGAAAGGATTAAAAAAAAAAATAACACTTGAGAAAAGAATGTTTTCCGTTAATTAACGAGAAATACACTAGGAAATTATTGTATCAATTTCGTGTTTCTGCTCTCAATTCTCTGATCAATCTAAAACAAAATGTGTATTTTACTCAGGAATATACATGTACATATGCTTAGATCCTACACTAAAACTCAGCTCAGACTTTATACGACATATGTAACACGAATTCAGGTAGATGCTATTTTAATTAGTCTTTCTTCGTTACATGAGCACATGAGATTAACAGTCTTACTAAAGCCAGCCCCTACTATTTCACTTCGTTAGTAGTCGAAGTGAAATAGTAGCTAGGGCTGGCTTTAGTCAGACTGATGAGATTAAATTATTCATTTAGAACTTCATTCAAAGTTTTAATATTATACACTGAATCAATTATTTTACAAATAAAAAATTCTAGAAACACGCTTAATTCAAATGCAATAGGCCTTTAATTGTCACCAAATGTGTTCTAATAAGTAAAAGGTCTATGTTATGACATACAATCGAGCAAAAACGCAGTTTCTTGGTATCGGTCGCGGAAGAAGAACTACTGCTTTATATGCAGCAATTTCAGAGGTAAAACTGTAGATTGACATGTCATCAGTCTCAAAAAAATTCCCAGAGATATTTAAAGAAAATATGGCTGCAGCAGGCTACATTAATTCGTAAAAACTTTATAACTAAAAATTTGTTCCGCACATTTTGTAAATAATGATGATCCGTATGCAGAACATCCACTACACCGAAAATTAGCTTTTTTTAATAGGCCTATTCGAATACGTATCAGCATTTTATCAGTAATTTGTTTCTTTTCTTTTTTTTTTGTTGGGGGGGGGGGGGGGGGGCACACACAGCGCCTTATTATACTACTATACAGATTAATACAAATCCAGAAAGAGACTATGAGTGGTCAATTTAAAAAAAAATACGAATCAGTTAAGATTTCTTTTTATTCACAAACACAATAACATTTTTCCATATGACAGAGTCATTACACCATGAACATATTAACATCAAGAACGTCCGCGGAAGTGACTTTATTTATAGCGCATGCGTATTAAACACAGTAAAAGAGTTCCCTTCAGGGGAAATAACTCACCTTTTGAAAATGGGGAATTGCAAATGAATTTTTAAAAGCAAACAATTGCACAGCTTAACTATAGCTATCCCGTCTCTAAAATTGCATTGACCGTGTAAATTATACAGAAGCCCGTTGAGGCTAGTCAAGGGAAAGAAATATTTTTATCACTGCGTTTAAACGCAATAATATATTTACGTTTAATTGCCATAATATTTGAATATATTTACATCCACTGAATATTTTCTCCTTTATTTCTTAAGAAACCCCATTGCGTTCATCACTGCATAAACTACAGTAGGCAGGTCGCCTGTACAGATTTCTTAATCAGTGGCTGTTCCATCAATAAAACGTATAAACATGTTCGCATCATTAATACAATAATTAATCTTTTTAATCCTACTTTAACTGATTATTTAAACAGATATAAATATAAACAATAAAATGCTTTCTTTGTTTGTTGTTACTGGAATGAACGGTCGCAGCTATTTCAGAAAAAATTTACATAACCCGCTTACGCGGGTTATGTATTTTTTCTGCAACAGCTGCTTCCGTTCATTCCAGTAACAACAAACAAAGAAAGCATTTTATTGTTTAATTAAACGCAATAATATTGTGATTTAACTCAATACTCTGTGCGTTTAAACGTAATAATATTGCGATTAAACGCAATAATTGTTGCGTTTAATCTCAATAATTATTTGCATTTTAAATGCAATACTCTTTGCATTTTATCGCAATAATCCTTCCTTTTAAGGATTTATTTTGAATTTAAATTCAATGATTAAGTGCTGTAGGTTGAAATCAACCATCGGCTAGCCAAAAATTATTATGAATACTACTATCTGATTCTTTAAAGAAAAACCGTTTGGTTCTGTGTCTTGTTGCTAAATGTTGCAGTTTGTGAGATTTGAAGTTTAACAATGGCATCCCAAGTAAACAACATCCAGAGTTTCTTAAACCTATTAGAATCCAACACTTTTAACGCATTAATAAATTCCGTAGGTATCACAGAAAATTAAGAATGTTTCAGTGGTATTAATAGCCATATCACCTTGGTAGTATACATCGATCAATCTGTTTTCATTTGATTTATTTTTTATTTCGTGTGATTCCATATTCTAAATTCTCGTGTTCTCATGTTTACTGTATGTGATCAAAGGAAAGGTTGTGAATATACATATACACAATATGTACATGTACATATACATAAATCTAAACATTTCATCAGTCGTTTATAAAGGTACATGGTGTAAACTTTGTGACCGCAACGTGGAGTGATATTTTTTTCATCATTATTTCTACTCTAGTCTTTTATTTCGAAATTCCTTTAAGTTACTTGCATAGTTTTGCATGCTAAAGCTTTGTTTCTTTCTAAGGTTGTCTTACTTTTTAAAGACCGACACTTCTTTCTCCTCTTTAAATCCATATTACCAAGATTTAACCAATCAGAAATTGTTCAGAAGAATCTGATTCTATAAAGGTTAACAATACACAATTCTCCTCATAGATTAATGAACAAAAGAAAAAAGAAAGAAATATCAGCGTGGACCCATTGCACTCTTCAAAGATCAATAGAAATGCGTGCTTTTAAATACAAAGTTATTGCGTTTAAAATTATTGCGTTTAAACGCAATATTATTGCAATTAAACGCAATAATAATTGCGTTTAATCGCAAAAGAACTGCCTTTAATCGCAATATTATAGCGTTATGTCGCAATAATATTGCGTTTAATCGCAAAAGATTGCGTTCAATGGCAATCTTTTGCGATTAAACGCAAACTGTGTTGCGTTTAAACGCAATGATTATTGCGATTAAACGCAAAGTTTTTAAACGCAATAAGTATTGCGATGAAACGCAAAGTTTTTCGATTAAACGTAAAGTTTTGCGATAAAAGGCAATAATTATTGCGTTTAAACGCAATAAAACATATTTATTTCCCTGGACTGGCCTCAAGGAGCTTCCGTAGAATCAAACATCGTACTTGTATTGAAATCATGTATTTATGTAATGTTGAATAAAATAACGATAGATCAATGGAAAAGTATTTTACAACTTTTAAGAGGCAGTCCACCGAAAAACCAGGCAATGGGTGGCACATCGCATGTTATGGATTTTAATTATTTTTTGCATGTAGACTCATTGAAGCAAGTGTTTACACAAAAATATTATTTAACATTTAGAGGAATGCACTCTGAAGAGTAATTAAAAAGCAAAAGAGAAATCATTTTTTTTAAAAAAATCTTTTTCTTTAAACTTTTACGCAAAGAACAAACTTCTCTGGGAAACTTGTAACTATTTCATTGTAAAGCAATATTAATCAGGTATATGACGTCACTGATACCTCAATGGAAACGTGGATTCAACCTGAATAATAGAGCCAATTTTAATCTAAATATTACCGTTGGAGGCGAAAATGAATTAAATTTTGAAAATAAATCATTTATTTTTTTTGTTTAATAATTTTCTTTAGTGCATCGATTCTAAATATTTCACTAGGATTCCGATAAAAAGGTGTTTAGCAGATTTACTGATGCCACGGGAGATAACTCTTGCATCGCAAAATTTCATAAAAACGTCTATACATTTTGCCAGAAAACTACCATCAAAAGTGTTCTTCCAACCAATTTTATTTTTTTAACAAAAAGATGAAATTATTCTAGATTTAGTTAAGTGTGAAATATAGTCCTGTTAAAAATGTATTAGAAATTACAGTCTTTTGTTTCTGACCTACATTCAATGGTTTATATAGGGGAATTCAAAAACACAAAACACAAGGATATTTTACTAAATAAGCAATTTCCAAACAAATCTTCAATTACATCATTCCTTTTGGACTACATTGATATTGTTTTTCAATAAAATATCAAATATTTCTCACATTTGATGTGCTGCCTATTAATACAATAATACTGCCTGGTTTTTCGGTGGACTGCCTTTTAAATTTTAATTCAGTTTTTATTTTGCCAAATAACTCATACCATTTGTGTATTTGCTTGTGATAAGTTGTGTATTAAACTAGTAATTAAAACTAGAGTCGTGTGTTATTCAATTCATTTAACGGTTGCTTCCTGAATTACGTTGCTAAATGACCGCAAAAATTAGGACTATGCGTAAGACTTGCAGTATAGGATGAATTTCAAAAGATGAAGAGATCCCTGAAAGTAATTTGTCAATTAGTAATTTATTTCTTCCAGCAGAGTAATAGTAGTGACTTTTTTCAATGTGTGTTTATGTAAATACTTCTGCAATCCAATAACTGTGATATTCGGAGGCTGGCATATGCACATGTACCTTAAGTAGTCTTCATATCCTTCATCTTGAAATGGATTGTTGAAACGTTTGTATCGTTCTTTTCGAAGTGACATATAACATACGATGGACTCACGCAAGTTGAGGTCATTGTTCAAGTCTCTCAGGGGATTTAGATACCTTAAAAAGCAGTTGTCAAAAGATCTTCCTGCCTCATCTGAAATCAAATCCTTGTTTTTATTCAAATGCGTTTTACTTGGTGTATAAATATTATCATAATTCATACAAATGAGGCACAAATGTTTTAATTAGATTCCTATAACAAAATATTCTCTTTGGAAAACATAGTTCATAACAATATTCAACTTATGCCGTAAACCTTTTACATTATCAAAGTTAAAAATAAGATGATTTTTATCTTATTTTTTATGTGTACACTACTCACAATTTGCATTTTACTCGTAGATTACATTTTTGAAAAAAAGGTACAACATAAAAACTTCAGTAATTCATCATTAAATTCAAAACGACGCTTGTCACACACGTGTTTCATTTTATTTCTAAAATATTACGCCTCTGAGTCTTTATTCATACAATAAGTTTCGGCTCAATTTTCATTGATGTCAAGAATATTTGAACTTTTTGAAAAAAAAAATTAATAGAAAAAAGGGTAATTTTTACTTGAAAGACGATGAACACAAGAGCGCAGGGGGAATAAGGAAGCATACAAAATATTCTACCTTGACTAAATCAGTGCTACATTACGACGTCATAGTAGGCGAGATGACGTCAATTTTAAAACACAAGTTTTCGTAATATTGGTATTTAGAGATGTAATTTAACTCTAGAAAATGATTAGAAACGTGTAAACATTAACAAAAATAAAATGCTCTTATCTTGTAATGTTGTATTCTGTCATTTTGATTAAAATCTACCACCGATGACGTCATTTGTGTACATCAAGTAACTTGGGAATTGATCATGCCGTGTAAAGAGAATTTGGCTAATACAGCATGTACAAAGATACGTAAAATGGAGTTTAACAAAAATATTGTTGTTGATATTTTGTGATATTCATATGGAGTTCAGTTAATAAAACAGGTATGCTAATTCATTTTCATCGATTTTATTCTCTTTCGAAGACAGTCAGCTATATACGTATCCCGGTCGGCCTTTCCTCTGCCATTTGACATAACAATGCAACAGAACAACAATGCAATAAGCTGAATATTTCAAAATATAAGATTTGTACATATTGAAAGTTTGCCTCCTACAATAGTTGGAAAGTGCTGCTAGAATCCCGAGTTAAGCATAGTTTTATAAAAAATCAGGGTTCATATGTAAAAATCCAAAACATTTGGGAATGTGTGGAATAATTATTTTTCTGACGGGACGGTTGATTCTAGCAGCACTTTTTAGCAAAATAAATATTTTTCAACAACATTATTTACTCAAAGAAATTATCAAACTCCGGGGTATTGTTGATCTGTTAGCTTTTTTATTAAGGAAAATTTCGCTATTAATAGAAGTCACGTGATGCCGTGGTGGTGGTGCACGTCATATTTTAGACACTCTTTTATCTTTATGCATTAGATAATAATATTTTACGTTTATCATTGGTATTGGTAAATTTTTAAACTTAATTTTCTTTAAAAAGTCTAAATTTCCCGAAAAATGACTTACTTGCTTCCTTAACATACCTGCGAGTTAAATTATATTTACAGAATTTGTTTTGGTTTAAACACTTCATATGAAATATTCTTACTAAAGCGTAAAGGTCTCAACACTTGATGTTTATTACTTGTAAATTGTCTAATATTTTATTGTCTTACATGTAAGGGTAATAACTCCTCATTTGTACTAATAATTTGATTTTTATTTTGATGTTTTACATAATTAAAGACACTTATTTTTTATTTGGCTTATCTCGCACTTTCCAACAATAAGCTTACACAGATTGACTGAAATAAAGCACAAATTATTTTACAATATTTTAATAATGAGTTAAATCTCGTGTGCTCTTGTTAATTTTAATTTGATATATACGTGATATATATTCTATCGTAATTTATTGCTTATAATTTCTCTTTGTGAAAATGGTTTGTGTGTTTTTCCTAGTTTTAATTAAGTCTCAATAAAGATTAAAAATAGCTGTAAATCTCAATTTTCAAAACTTTCCGACTGTTACCATGGCAACTAAGTCATATGACAACCAAATGTTACTTTAAAAATATTTTTGGTATCAAGTAGTTATAATGGGCAAAGTTTTATCAAAATCGGTGACTTTGTGTGCCAAAGAAGTTTAAGTGGTTACAGAGAATGTCTATTAATCCACGTACATGTAGTTCAAAAGTGCAGTTTTCGGCCAAGTAAAAGAAAAGCCATTATAGTTACAGCTCGGACATGTATTAATAACAGTAGAAACAAATGTATGTGAATGTCTAGATTTCTCATTGTATTCCTTACTTTCGGGGCACCAAATAAATATGAATACTGACAAATTATCAAGGATCCTAGGAGACTGAATCTCGTGGATCTCGTGGATTACCCTTCTCCACAAATGAATTTTTTTTTTTCATTTTCCAGTAGCTATGTACTTCGGTACTAGCTTGTAACTATCGATAGATATATACATAAATGCTAAGATAAAATTTAGATTTTTTTCAAAATTAAGGATAATCTCCCTCATGCATAGCTCTGATCTTTCTTTCTTAATATTTTTCCCAAGACTTCTCAGGAGAGTTAAGGTAACAAATGGAAATATCGAAAAAAAAAATTGATAAAAAATACATTCTTTACAAAGATGGGTAGTTCCTTTTAGGGACTTTACCGATATCATACAAAAGTATTGTGGATCAGATCTAAATGTTGAGGACATTTAGATTTTTAATTAAGACGAAGTCAGAGTCACATGATTTTAGCAAATTTTATTTGCAGTATTGAGGTCATCTATAAATTCCAATATTGCAAGGGCATAACCAAGTTAAAAATCTAAGTTTAATTTTCATTTTTTTTTTCAACACTATATGTACTTTGTGAAATGTGCTGGAAACAACAGAATAGTAACTTCTACTAATTAATTGCTAAAATTAGATTCTGTTAGACTGCAGGCTGAATATTTTGCTGGTCAACTACATTAAATATATGAATAATTTATTTATTTGAAAAATTTCATCAAGTTCGTAAAAATTTTCTAATATCTTTATTCATCTTGCGTTTATGCCAGGGATGGGGTCAATTACTTTAAAAAGTAATAAATTACAATTACTTTGACCTTTTCTTCAATTTAATTACAATTACATTACAGGCTTTCTAAGACATGTAGTTAATTAAATTACAATTACTTTGCAGAAGTAATTAATTAAATTACAAATTAAATTTTTAAATTTTTTTGAAAATTTAAATCCTTTTCAATGAATATAAAGAACTACATTCACTTGTATATAAGGTCAGCCTCTGTACAAACAATACAAGAAATAATTTGATATACATGTAGGCAAGTAGGCATTGTGTATTTTTGTGTATCTTTGTGGTTTAAATTATAACTTTTTTTCAAAACATTTAAGAACTTTCCGAGATTGATGCAGTTTCTTTCACGCAAAACCTACATATACACAAATTGCATGGCTTATGATATTTGATTAAAAGGTGTTTTCTTAATAGAGTAAGATGAGTCGCAACTGTAACCCCTCAAATTAAACATTTTTCTGAACCTGAACATCCTAAATTGCTATTATGTTGAACATTTTTACTTCATAGATAATACTTGAACAGAACATTAACTTTTTCACATACAATAATAATTCATAATATAATTTTTTTTTCAAATGTTATCATTGCTTAACAGATTGAAAGATGTTCTTTTCTTAAGTTAGAGGAGCATTTAAAATTAGAATAATTATCTCCATTGGCTTTATCATCTAAATCATGGAATAAATATCTTTTAGAGGAGTTGATTTGCTTTGATTGCAATTTACAGCTGTGATTTGAAGGGCAATTATTTTTTCCCAACAAGAGAGAACTTAATTAGGACACACACATTTTTCTTTATTATCGATCAAGGAAATTGAATTATGATATTTGTGTGTTTCATAATGAATAGACCTAAGAAGTGTGATACAATATTCAAATTTATAAAAAAAAAACTATTAAAAAAATATGATACATGTTACATTATGATTAAAAAGAAACGACGAGGGGCGTTCAATAAATAATGTCATTGGGGCTCGGAAAGGAAAACCAAAACGCTTTTCTATGACTTAGTCTTCTTGATTTAACTAAAATATTCTCTTTTAATTAAAATACATGTCCGTACATGTAACATTTTCATTCCATTTCTAATTGTTTTTTGAACACATTTTTGAGTATGACCCTTCGTATACTGGAAAATTGCAGATCATTTGATTTGCTATATTGTTTTCTTCTTTCTGATAGATGTTTTTCTAAATGAGAAATGAAACAAGTCAAAGGTTGAAAGATCTGGCAAACTTTGTTGGTGTGACAAAACATTAAGTGTGTTTATCTTCAAAACTCATTTACTCTTCATGACCAGTGGGTTTGGACGCTGTCATGAAGAAATTTAATGTAGTGAATTCCTCATTCTGTTTGCTTCCTCTCATAAACCTTTCAATTTTTTGCAAAAAATAAAAAAAAAATGTTTTCTAGATTCCTCCTGAAATTGAACTTCCTCCTCGAATATGAAATTGAACCACAAGACCCCTCAGATATAAGAAAATAGCATATAAATCTGTTTTGTGCTCTTGCAATTCTTTGCTCTCCGCAGACCTTTGCTGTTTTTGTCAAGTAAATCTTACTGCAAATTTTCTTTGAGGATTTAAAGCAAAATAGATTCAAGTTTCATTATCTGTTAGAATATCAGACAAACGTGGATAAGTACAATTTTTTGATTTTTTAAAAATAATTATTTAGATATTTCTACACGCTGTCGTTTTCACTGATTTTTCAAAAAAATAGGGTGATCTTTGAGTATTAAACTTTTTTTACAATAAAATGCTTCTTTAAAACAATGTGAAATATCCCCAAAATGATTTTTATCAATTTTGCTATGTGTCTTAAAGTCAATAAAACATAATCAGTGATAATTTGTTGAAATTTCGCAAATTTAAATCCGTTGTTGTAAGTCATTGTTGCCAAGGACGGTACCCATTTTTGATGCCCATTACATAATTTTTGTTTATTGAAATCTACTTGTTCACCCGTCTATAATACAGGCATTGGTTGCTGTAAATTTCACTTATTTCAGCTAATATATTTTTGGGATATTAACAATTTTTACAGCTGCTTTAATGAACCGTTTAATTTTACTCTAGTTTACTGATTCCTGACCATTCTTTTGTAATGCAGTGTCTTGAATAGCCCTTGTTTTCCAGCTTCCCACACTGCAATAGTGCGATAAAAAGTGGTCACACAAACTGTTATCAATTCATTATAGATTCAATAATGAGAGAAAGTCAAGCTTTATGTCATATGAATACTATGTTGCATGTCATCGAGCTAATGACATTATTTATTGAACGTCCCTCGTAGATTATTATCAAACCAATCATTTATTTGCTTGTAAACATTAACGTGACATTTTTTATAATTGAGGGACTGAGGATATGTTTTACAATTAAATAAAAGACAGTAAAATGAGAAGGTAGTGCTGATAATATGTCATGAATGTGTGCTGTATTAAGTAATTGATTGTAATTGAAAAATCAATTGAAATTACATGGTATTTTTTCAGTGTAATTAATTAAATTACAGTAACAAGTAATTGAAAAAAATCATCAACTACAAATTACTGTCAATTACTTGAAAAAAATTTAATTAATTACAGTCAATAACAATTACTTGTAGTTGACTAATTGTTCACAGAACAATTAGAGATTTTCCCACTTTCTTTGAATTTTAATTTTAATTTATATTTAACTCTTTAAATTAAATTAAAAAAAAGAAATACCTTTAAAGATGAAAAAATGAAAATTTGTAAAAATATTGAAATGATCTTGACCTTTAATAAATTTCAATGTCAAGGGTCACATTGCAATTAACCCCATGTTTTTATGTTTTTTACATTTAAAGTCATAAGGTATAATATTGAATGCATTTAGATGTTAAATGGCTAGTTCATTTAATTGTGGGGTTTTTAGACCCGTTATCACTAAATAGATTAAAGTTGTGTCTAAAGACCCTGAAGACATCAATGAAGGTTTGCTTTCTCTGCGGTTTGCGGTTTCGGAGAAGTAGCGTAAACAAAATTTTTTGCACAAGGGGCATTGCCTTTTAAAAGGGGTCAAGAATGAAATCTTTGAAATACTTTTAAGGGGATGCACACATTAATGATGAAAAGACAGAAAGTATATATTGAAAGACAAAATACAATAAAAAGAGCTTTATGTATCAAATTTTGAATGACTTTGACCTTTGGTCAAAGATAAAAATCTTATGCATTTGATTCCATGTCTCTATGACCTTTTGTTCTGAAAATTATTTATTGTTTCCTAATCTTTAGACTTTTTTCATATTATTTTGAAACTTCAAAACCTTTCAGTGGCAAAACCGCATTGAAGGGGTCGACAAATACTTTCACAATAAAAAAAAAATCATTTTTTTTTGCAAAAAGTCTTCTCGATTGGTTGAAGGCATTGGTGAAGGCTCGATGGAGATAACAATCTTTTCGGAAAAAGGGGCCATAACTGCGTAAAGGGTCAAAGTTCAAAAAATGTGAAGGGGAGACACTTTTTGGAATAACTTTTAATATCCAGTATCACGAACTCTAATGTTTTTCTATAAGTCTCGCGGTTTCAAAAGTCCGGTAGAAAAAAAATAATAACAAATAAAGGCATTTCAAAAGACCTATTGAATAAATGAAAGGATCTTAAAAAGAGCACGAACCTGAAAAAAGATGCATAACAAACATTTAGTGATAGATTTCACTGATATTTCAATTACGAATTCCTCAAAAAAAAAAAAAAAACTTAAGATATCCTTTAGAGCAAATATACATGGATTTGAAATCAACAAACAAACATTTACGATTATCTATCTAAATTTAGAACTGCATAACAATAATTACAAAGATTCTGCTAAAAATCCAAGTATTATACTGTAAGACAGATCTGCCAATTCCTCTTTCATCATAATTTAAACCATACCATGGTACATTTTTTCTTCAGATTCAAATGCTATTATGATAGTTCGTCCTTCGTTGTCGACGATGACCATGAAAACATCAAATGCTATTATAGTAAACACGTCAGAGGTACATGTACCATTATATAAATGGTGCCTGTTTTGGAGGGTAACAGTTAAAATTGACACCCCAAGGAAAACCATTGTAAACCGACGCGTCAGCGGAGGTTGACAATGGTTTTCCGAGGGGTGGCAATTTCAACTGTTACCCTCCAAAACAGGCACCATTTATTTTATTATACTGAATGTCTTCTTAAATTAAGTCAGCAAAAAAAAATCGTCGATCATCTTTACGTTCACGTTTAGATAGCCTTCAAACACCTCGCTACTTCTAAAAAGATTTACTGACCTTTTTATTGTTTGTTTGATACTCTAAGAGTCTTTTATTAAATAAAGTTTCATTATTTCTGCACTCTTTTATCAAATAAAGTTTGGACATTATGTGAAAAATAAACATCACCGCGTTCTGGAATTTTTACTATTATTTAGTACATATTTCAGTAATATACACAGCAAATTTCAGATAAATATATGCATAAATAAGCAAATTATGATATTTTATGCCATGTATTGTATCACCTTACGGCGCATGGATTATAACGTCAAAGTGTTTAAAACAGCGTCACGTTTTATCTTTGCTGAAAATGAAGTTGGATGAGTCCGACTTAAATTTCGGAATTTCATTGATACACATTCTTTAGTCTCCATAAACAGTCGAAGAACCAACTGGCACCCTATTGCGATCTTCTGAAGATTTATTAGTAAGTTACGGACAATATTCTCGCCATCATTCAACTGATTTATCGGCGGTCTACTGTGACAGCGTCTTTTGCTATTACATTAGGAGTCTGTCCGTAAAGGCGATCAAAAAAAAACTTCGCTAAGAAAACTCCTATTTCATTTGTATACTTAAGATATGGTGTTATTTTTATAATCTTTTCTCTTCTATGGTCATTTCAAGTCTCTAAAGGTGTCATTACAATATCGAAATAAAACTGAACTGTTCTCCGGTGCGCCGTAACGTCATAAATCGTCGCCATTTTTCGTGTGTTGTGTTTACCACTTTCCCATTTCGAATGCTCGAGAAACTGCCAAAAATTAAGCAAATGCCTTAAAATTCTTACAAAGACTGCAAAATTGATTGTGGAATTGAATTAGGATAATTTTAATCCAAATCTTATGTATTTAAAACTTTATTTTGAATTCAAACTTGTGTATTCTTTAATAAAACTTTGGTTTTTTGTTGCATAATAAAATCTTTATTTTTGCCTATATTTTATCAAAAAAATTATAATGCCCTTAAATATGATAAATATACATTTACTGAAATTTTCAGCTAAGTGCGCCCATTATTTTCGAGAAAAACGCTTTGTCCACGATTTTACGGGACAACCCTCGTATTGATGTCAACTTTTTTCCAGTTCTTTCAAACGCGCAACTGACGTTTTGAGAATTCTACGGTGAACCGTACGCGCATAATATCCACGCATGTGGCATTACCGTTGTGTTACCCGTTGTCACATGCGTTGCTAAGGCTGAGGGTAATAGAACGGATTGTTAACTGCGTCTAGACCAATCATATTTTAGTATTTAATATGAAAGTATAATAAAAAAAAAAGACAGGGAAGGAAAAATGAAATTTCCTGGGAAGAGATAGTGGGCGTATTTTAGTTCACAAACGGTTAATATACATTTTCTGAATTGATTAAAAATTTTCTTTCTGATTTGATTTTTATATCATATCTTTTATGTTTGCCTACTGAATATGAAAATTATAATCATGCACCAAACTGTAAACATAAATATAAATCAATATACTTCAAAAGAAGAATAATTTCACACAAAACATTTTTATCAATTTTCTGATCTGGTATAAATATAAAAAGTATATATAATACATAGAAAGTAAAAGAAATCAATTAAAAGTATTTTAAAGAGGCCCAGTAATAATTGTTGTACATGTATATGGAGAATATTTGATTGTTCTATCAAGTTTGAAGTTGCTTTTTACTAGAATCCTATGATAATATCTTCTCATTGGAAAACACAGTTCATAACAATACTCAACTTGTGCCATTTACCTTTTACATTATCACAGTTAAAAATGAGCTGGTTGATATCTCAATTTTCATATCTACACTACTTGATATATGTATTTACTCGTAAATTACATTTTTATAAAAAAAAGTTACAACATAAAAATTATTCAGTAATTCATAATTAGATTCACCAAGACTTTTGTCATTCATGTGTTTCATTTAATTTCTAAAATATTACACTGGTTGTCATTATTCACACAAATGTCTCAAATGGGGTTGATGTCAAGGATATGTACACGACAACATATTTTCATAGATAAAATATATATTATTTTTTTACCTGAATGGAAATGGACACAGCTGCTTAATTTCAAAAACTTAATAAAAATAATACAATTGGTATATTGTCTTACATTCTAGCGTCTTTACAATCTATAAGGGTAATACTGTATAGGGGGAAAATAACTCGCGGTGTTAATATTCGCTATATTCACGGTGTTAATAAATCCGTGAATTCAAGAAACAGTGAATAAATTTTTTAAATAATCTTCATGTTTTATTTTGAAATTTAGGAATAGACTACGATAGGTTTATACACATGTACCGTCAATACAGTCATGGTCATTTCAGTAATTACGATTAGTACTTATCATTCAATTATTATAATTATCACGCTTTACTTTAATTAAAATCGGCAGATAATAACTTGTGTTTGTTCCAAAGCTGTTTTAATAGCCAACTCTACATGTTTCATCAATCAAAACACGTGGGCCATATGTTTTGATAACCCGTGCGTAACTAATTTGTTACCACGTGTATTTGTTACCTGCATAATCATGCATATTTAATTTTATCTAGATTTTGGTTTTAATAAGAAATCATTCAAATAAATATCAAACTTACTGAAGATGTGGAAGGATATTATTTCGTCGAACTACATAAACACATTTATTTCCGTCCAGTGGTTTTTCGCCGCGTTGTATTGAAGATCTTGGTTGCACATGCACTCATCATAATAGCATATATAAGAAAGTCATTTGACGTTTAAAATGAAGGACTTTCAATACCTGCCCTTGTTTAATAAATTATTTCTTAAATCCAACAATTTTATATTTACCTACCCTGTTAAAATAAAGACATGACGCTGATGATTTCGTTAATATGAAGCTATATAGACAAGGGAGGTAACTTATATTACGTACCAATTCCCCGAATTCAAGAAACCGCGATCGTGTCAGATGAGAGAAAAACGCGAAAATTACAACCCGTGAAATTAATCCCCTATACAGTAAGTAAGCTTAAACAAATTGATTGAAATGAAGCACAAATTATTTAATATTACTTTAAATAAAAAGGACTTTCTGATGTGCTGAAAGTTATTTTTCCTGAAATATATAACTTTTTAGTGATATATATTCTATCATGATTCAGTGCTTTTCATTTTTTGGGAGAATTGTCTGTTTGTTTGTTTTTCCTAGATTTAATTAAGTTTCAATAAAGATTTAAATTAGCTGAAAATATCAATTTTCCAAAACTTTCCGGTTGTTACTATGGCAACCAAAACATAAAGCAACCAAATCTTATAAATATATTTTTTGTGCCAAGTACTAGTAATGGGCATAGTATCATCAAAATCTGTGACTATGACAAAGAAGTTTAGGTGGTTACAGAGAATGGCTTTTAATATTTTAAAAAAATGCAGTTTTCGGCCAAGTAAAACAAAAAAAGAAAAATCATAAGAGTGAAGGCTTGATATATATTGATAATAGTTGAAGGTGTATGTACAGTAGTATGGCCAGTTCCGAATTTTGATCTGTTTAGAATTAATAATTCAAGCGCCAATAATTGATAAATCTAAAACTGTAAACATAAATTAATCCTAATGGTGTGAAGACCTTTTTAATGAGTGTTTGAATTATTTGAATTTTTGATTTTCTGTTATCAGTTTGTGTTCGGTATCGTTCTTTAAATAGTCACCAGACTTTTTACAATGCAACAAATCTGATTCACCGCAACGCGCATGTCTGCAGAAACCTCTGTAAAGATGTCAAATTTTATATGAAACAACATTCCAGGTATCAAAAGTAAGTTTTAATAAACACTAAAAGCTTGTTAAAAATAAATAATTAGAACACTGAAAGATATCGACATTAATACATATTTCATTTGACCAGTTTCGAATACTCCTTATAAACATTATAGGTTCCTTCTCCGTACTTTTCTTCAAAGTATAGGCGACTGTTATTTTACCTTCGCTTGTAAAGCAGGGGCTATATAGTAATGTGGGTGTCCGTCCGTTAAGCTATAGGTCCGTTCGTCTGTCTGCCTACCTGTACGTTTGTCTGTTATGCATTGGGGTACCCATCTCTTATCTGCAACTCTTCTTACACCACTGAATCAATTAAATGAGAATTTCACAGTCTTTGTAAGAAAGTGTCATTGTTCATCTCTTATTTTACTTTTTGATCTGACTCAAATTTTAGTTTTCCCATAGCAAAACATAAACACTGCCATTCTTTCTTTAAAATTGAAGGGTACCGTCTTTTATTTACTATTACTTCTATATACCACTGAATAAAATATAATGTTTTTTTTACAGATTCCTTATAACAAAGTGCCATTGTGCACCTCTTATTTGACTTTTTGATTTAACACTTCTTTCGGGTCTCCCAGAGCAAAACATGGACTTATAATTATAATTTTATGGGAGGCACGATTGTCATTTAGTGCTCTAAGTGCTCAAAGTACCTCTAGTCCATACTGATATCCAGCAATCCCATGTACTGCAGATTTTTGTAATAAGTTGGGACTTGGATGAGTCAGAATATGGAGTAAATAACTTTAACTGAAATGCACGAAGAATCTCTTAAGCAGCTTCAAAAAGGAAATGTGACTCAGTTGGGTATATGTATCAATATACATTAGTTTCATTTTCTAAATTAGTTTTTGTTGTCATCAATTTTATACCTTCTTTATCCAATATGGGAGTAGTGTTAACTCACATTATTTTCACAGAATACATTGATGGTCAAGCAAGCTCAAGAGAAGTCAAAGCTTGTTTCTATTGTAACAGATATTAGTAATGCACAATACTAGTTTTAAGGATGACAATATTTTTGAGACACACGTCTCATTTTATCTTAAAATGAAACATAGTAATGAAAATACTACAACTAACTAATACCAAGACACCCCCCTCCCCCCGAGAAATTATAATTCTTTTGTATATCAACCCTTAAGTCAGGATGGTTGAAAACTATTAGAAACTCGAAAACGTTTCCTCGATACTGCAAAAGTGTCTTCTACTCAAAAATAAATTAATGTTTAATTATTAAATTTAAGGTGTAATGCGTCATTTGATTGGATAAAAGATTTTATCAATTTTGTATACATAGCTTGCCTACGTCACAATGAATTAGGTAATTACTCCGCTTGATGTTACTTTTAAAATAAAGTATAATTGAAATCTTTCCGGAGGAAAAATTGTGTCATTGACAAAACTGAAATTAAATTATTAGGAATAAAGCTTATTTCAACATAAGTTATACGATATAACATAAATGAGTGTAGTTTACGCTTTTTTATAAACTGCTTCGCGGTTTATTAAGCGTAAACTGTCCCAAGTTATGTTATATCATATACATGTAACATAAGTTGAAATAAGCTTCATTCCTTCAATATCTTTTATATAAATAGTAATCCTAGCATTATTTACAGCCATTTTTATTTTGAGGAAATTCTTGTTAAGGATACATTGTTTATTCAGATCATATAACAGATGGTCAGAATTGAAGAGAAATACGTAATATACAGGTTTTAGAAAATAATTTTTCATAATCATGCAAGCGAGTTGTCTGTAAGAAATTAAAGCTAGAGTTTTAGTTTCGGAAAGAAACATACAGGATTCTCAAGTTTTACGAAATCAATGACGTTTTTTCTACCAATGCTTAATTATCATTTCAAGATAAAATCAAATCTGCTGAAGCATTATATTTTTAGTTGGCTTAAAAAATTAAAAAAATGTTTTAAACTGTCGTTTAAATGAGTAAGAAAGAAAATAATCTTCAAATCTTAGGCCTTTTAATGCGATTACCTATTGTATATATTCTTGACTCCTTTTGTCTTTTAAATCATTTTATCGAAATTCGATTTTTACCTTTTGTACATTTGTGGAAAAAGTACATATCTTCATGTTAATATATATATATTCTTACATATTCATTGCATGTATATAGAAAGCATAGTTAAATGGAGAGTTGTGTGATAAGAAGCATAATTATGCTTAAGCTTCAAACAACTTACTTGTACTAAAGAGTTTATTTTAGGAATGGGAATTTCTACTTTTTTGAGTTAAGCTATATATAGATATATAGATATATTTCAATAGTAATAGATAATGTATTTGATATTATTCTTTTTAAAATCACATATTGATTTCAATGGTTGAATTAATTTTTATCTTAGACGGTTTATCAAGTTCATGCGAGAGGGCTATTTTAAAGTTATCCCAAAAGGTTTTTGAAGCTATGAAAACTCACTTGACAAAACTAAGTCGCAAACTGCTATTGTATATTTCATTAAAGTTACTAATTATACGTATTTCATTGCTATTCAACTATAATTCTTTTTCAAATGTTATATTTACAAGTTTAAATATTTTTTGCAAAGAATAAATAAAATGAATGGATCTTTTATAAGAAAAAAACACACAATCCTGATATTGATGCATAACAGAATCAGTGGTAGATTTCTGTTAATTTGATCACTGGAGCAAAAGTTCATGGATTTTAAATTAGCAAACAAATATTTACAGTTATTCATCGAAATTAAGAACATAAAGCCAATTGTAACTAATTCTCTTCTAATAACTAACTTAAAGTATTACACTGTAATACAGACTCACAACTACCCTTTTCCTAAAAATTAAAACCATACGTACCATGATCCATTGTTGTTCAGATTCAACTGTTCATTTTGATAAAAGGAAGAAAAGGAAATTTCCGGCAAATCCATTAGGCGTGTGTCAGTTATATAAAAAAAGGTTGAGGTACATTGTCATTTTATAAATTCTAATGAAGGTTGGAATGGTTTTCCTTCTGATTTTTTTAATTTAGATTTTTTTCTCCTGCCTTCAGAATATGAAAATTACAACCAGGCACCAAACTGTATACATAAATATTAAATTATATATTTGAAAAGACGAATACTTTCAAACAAAACATATACATACTACTTCTGATCTAATGTAAATTTGGAAAATAAATAATACATCGTTAGAAACAGAAAAAAAATATTCAAACTATTTTTTAACAGACCTAGTAATAATTTTCGATTTGTCATAGATGGCCATGGAAAACATTCAGATTATTTTATCAACTTAACCATTATATCTTCACACAACGGCGCACTCTAATTTCTTCTCTTCTAAAGGTACAAAAAAAAAACAAAAAACGAACGTTTAATATATTATTTGTACAGCATTTTTTGTATGAGATTAAAGTCTGTAAATTGGCTTCTATTGAAAAGATTGCAGCTAACTCTTGTACTAAGAAATTAGACAATACATCATATGAAAATTAAGCAGTGATTTCTTCACACTAATCTTTTATATACTCAGTATTATATATACGTCTTTCATGATATTAATCGAAGAAACTACATGTATATATCTTACAGATTTTTATAAATCTTATTTTTGCCCATTTCTAAACAGTACCCATTTACAATTACCAGAAAACTCTGAAATTGAGGATAAACAGTAACATACAATCAATAGCAGACAAATCAAAGAGTTGTGGTCTCCTGCTGTCTTTGTAATTGTCGGTAAGATCTCATAATTTATAGAATATCGTGTCAAATATAAATGCCCTATCATATGTCATTCAAGAGTTATCACTTAAGTTATTATTATTTTTTTTATTAGGCCAAACATGAAGGTTCATAGTCTAAGGGTCAGAATCATAGCCTGATTAGAAATATCTCGTCAAAGGTTATGCTCATTTCAAATAAAAAAAAGCCCTATCTCTTTTCAATCAAATGTTATAAGGAAACAATAGCGTTTAAGAAAAGGAGGACAAACCTCAAGATCAAAGTCATGGAGTAAAAAATTATAGTGTCTTGTCACACGTACAAGCAATACACATGTTTAATATAAAAGTTCCATCTTTTTTATTCAAAAGATATGACCAAGGTCAAGGTTTTTGGGACAGACTTACAGACTGATAGACGGACTGACAAATGAGATTTAATGTGAACAGAAAGCATAGGCATATAACAATGAATTTGTATGACAATAAACTGTTTTATACACAATTTTCTTAAAGTTCATCATGGAATCGTAATCTTGTTCTAACGAATCTTTCATAAATTGTTCTAATATGGACTTTTCTTGAGGTAGAGTATTTTGTATTTTACACGCCATTTTAAATTTACGTATTTTACATGCTAAATATCAAAATAATAATATACTCACCGTCAATGGAAACGCAACACCCTAATTTTAGGATGAAAATTATGTACAGGTTATAACTATGTACCAAAAAAGTTAGGACATCTTTTACTTTGCCAAATCAGTTATTTAACGGTTGAATGATTTTCTTTCCATTACCGCAAGTTGCTTTACAGCCCTCATAACAGAATTCAAAATTTTCCATTTTTAATGAAATTTTAACAATATTTTGGGTTTCCAAGGTTTTGAAACTGTTAATCATAAGTATTGTTCTAAAAGGCCCGGAAAAAATCCTTCTTCCTTTACCAGATGTGATGCCTATTTTTCCTCGAAATGACTGATGGCAAGAAGGGGGATGTTTTATGAGTTATGTGTTACCTTCAAAGGTTTAATGATAACATAAAAAATGAATATATTTAGGTAAAAAGCAAATTTACAAAAAAAAAATAATGCTCCATTTAAACATTAAATGTTATTTTTAGACCTTAGAAAGAAACAAATACCCGTTAAATCTTAAAACATCCCCCCTTCCGACCATTTAATAAAAACGTACTAGTCCGCCATATACAACAAATGCAGCCCGATTTCTACCATGCATTAAGTTTATTAATGTCTTAATCTAAGCGAAATTAATATTCTTGGGCTTTTTTAATTACATATTTTTCAGATATTGCGGTCGAATTTTCTCTAACCTGGCGTAGTGTTGCAACTTTTTGACTTCCGGTCAAGAAACTGCCATTTATGCTATTGAAACACATGAACCTGATGGGTCGTTATATAGTGTATATTTGCATCTGCAGCTCTGTTTTTCTTTATTTTGAGAATTTCTAGCATTAGCAATGAAAATCTGTCATTTTGAGGAAAACTAGGCATCACATCTGGTTAAGAAAGAAGGATTTTTTCCCGGCCTTTTAGAACAATACTTATGATTAACACTTTCAAAGCCTTGGAAACCCTAAAAAATTTTAAAATTTTATTAAAAATGGAAAATTTTGATTTCTGTTAAGAGGGCTGTAAAGCAACTTGCGGTAATGGAAAGAAAATCATTCAACCGTTAAATAACTGATTTGGCAAAGTAAAAGATGTCCTAACTTTTTTGGTACATAGTTATAACCTGTACATAATTTTCATCCTAAAATTAGGGTGTTGCGTTTCCATTGACGATGGGTATACAATAAAAATGATTTTTTTTCTTAGTAGAATCCTATAACAATATGCTCCCATTGTACAACATAGTTCATTACAATATTTTTCTTGTGCCATCAACCTTTTACATTATCACTGTAAAACAAAAAAAAAAAGATGTTTTATATCTAAATTTTTATTTCAACGTACACTACTCTTTTTTGCATTTAGTCGTAAAGTTCATTTTTGTAAAGAGTTACAACATATTAATTATTCAGTTATTTATGACTAAATTCATTAAGACTTTTCTCTTTTTGTCTCCCGCTTTCACAGAAAGTGGGGGATATTAATTTGGGTCTGTCCATACGTCCATACATCTGTCCATACGGCTTATTCCTTCAATATACATGTTTACATTTAATAATTCTACAAATTCAGTCAGGGGGAATCTTACCCCTCCCCCCCCCCCCACCAACTGCTCATGGTCTTCTTTTTCCCTATGCAGTGGACACAAATTCTATGAATTAGCTTGTATTTCTAGAAATATTACACCAGTATAAAATATTTATTTACATAAAAGTTTCGGCTCAATATTTATTAATGTCAAAAATATTTAATTTTTTTGGACAACATATTTTTATAGAAAAATATGGGTAGCGGAATCAAATTGACATTTGATTTTGTGGCAAAATTTTGTGCTTGCCACCTTAATTCTTACATTATTCTGATTTTTTTTTTTGATTTTTCAAAAGGGATCTCCCTAGTTTGTTAATGTAGTCTATTTGTAATTTGTTGTTACCTTCGTCATTACAATATAAATGACAATATTCAACAAAGTAAGTCTTGAAGTGTTTTAAGGAGGTAACAATTAACAAAGCTGCAGGACCAACAGGGAACTGGTTTTCACACATTCTGTACAATAAAGGCATTTCCCTAGCATAAGGTAAATGGAGGGCATAAAAGGTATTTTTGACCTGAAAGACAATAAACACTCTGTTATAAGTTTTTTACAGACTGTCTGAAAGACAATTAAGACTCTGTTATAAGTTTTTACAGACCTTGTCTTGGTAAAAACACGACACTTAATATCAAAGAATATACAACCATTTTTTAAACTATATTTAGATAGACGACCCGTTTTTACTGATCAGAACATTGGAAAAGTCTTTTAATGTTTTAAATGTTTGCCTGGTCGATTAAATAAAAACAGGTTGCATAATTCGGGCATAATTAGAAGGATGTCCAAGCATGTCATTTTGGTATTAGTTTTACTCATCACTGAACATGCTTATCAACAGTGATACTTATTTATTATTAATTTAATCTATGAACAACAAAATTGTTTCAATAAATATGGACTAAATTTGATTTTAGGATTAATTTGATGAAGTTTCGAATTGTGTCTGAAACTGATAGGAACAACTTCTTGAGTTTGAATAAATACGAGGGACGTTCAATAACTAATGTCATCAGCTCGAAGACATACAATATAGAAATCATATGCCACTAAGTTTGACATTTTCTAATTAATGAATCTTTGATGAGTTATTAGCAGTTTATTTGACCACTTCTTATCACATTGATTCATTGTGAGAAGCTGGAAAACAAGGGTTACTCGGGACACTGCATTTAAAATGAATAGTCAAGACTCTGTTAACTAGAATGAAATTAAACGCTTCATTTTAAAACATGTTAAGAATCCTAAAGATATATTGAGATGTGTGAAATTTACAGTTACCAATGTCTGTTTCAAACACATGAGCAGGTGGATTTCAAGGAATAAAAATGATATCATGGGTATCAAAATGGGTACCGTCCATGGCGACAAGGACTTACAACAACCAATGTATACATGTATTTGCGAAAGTAAACACATTATCGCCGAGTATGTTTGATTGACATTAAGACACATTGCAAATTTTGATAGACATAATCTTGGGGGTGGTTTACACTGTTTTAAAGAAACATTTTAAAGTAAAAAAGTTTAATACTCAAAGGTCACCATATATTTTGAATATTGAGTGAAAATGACAGCGTGTAGGAATATCTAAACAATTATTTCTTTTTAAATAAAGAACTGTACTTATCCATATTTGTCTGAAATTCAACCAGATAATGAAACTTGAATCCATTTTGTTTTAAACTATCAAAACAAATTTACAATGAAATACACTTGACAAAACAGCGATGGTCTGAAAAGAGCAAAGAATGGCAAGAACACACAAAAACAATTTTATATGCTAATTTCTTAAATATTAGTGGTTTTGTTGTTCAAATTCTTATTTGGTGAGTAATCTATATTTCTGAGAGAGTCTAGAAAGAAAGTGTTTTGGAAAAAAGTCAAAGGTTTATGATTTGAAGGAGCCAAAATGAGAAATTCATTACATTGATTTTCTTCATGACAGAGTCCAAACCCACAGGCCATGAAGAGTAAAGGAGTTCTGCCGGGATAAAAAGAAGTTAATGTTTTGTCACACCGACAATATTGGCCAGCACTTTCAACATTTGATTTGTTTCATTTCCGAAACTTGAAAAAAATACCATTCAGGAAAAAAGTACAGGAAATCATAGGATCTCTCATATTCCAGTGTACGACATGTCATGCTCAAAAAATGTGCTCTAATAACAATTAGACATGGAATAGATATGTTACAGACACGTATTTTCATTTTAAGAGAATGTTTTAGCTAAATCATTAAAACTAAATCATTGAGAAGCGTTTTTTGATTTTTTTTTCTAGCACCGATGACATTATTTTTTGAACGTTCCTCGTACTTTTTTGGGAGTTGAACTATGTTCAATCTCCCATGGTCATCACGCATTTAACATGCGCAGTAATTTGTGTTGATTACATAGAGCCGAAAGCGAGGCTACTGTGTCGCCCGATTTACTTCGATGATGTTCAACAGAAACATGCATAAACATCCGCCACAAATAGTTCATGTCATTTTCTCCTGAATTGATCTACTAATTTTCATAATTTGAAATGTAAGTAAATGTAATGATAAAGTAATCTTATTTTGAAAATTAGATTTCGTTCAAAAGTAAAACTAAATTAAAAAGAACCTCAAAAGTTTCTCGTAATGGAACTCATTTCTAGTGTAGCGCCATACACTGAAAGAGATACGAACGACAACTCTATATACTGACGGTAAGCGGTAAATCTAGTCTTCCCGAGGCCCGATGGTCCCGGATTTTTAGCAATTTCTTTTTTACCGGTGCACAGAATTTATTCAAACTTTTCATGAACATTTTCTTGGTTTAAGTGAATTCATTAGTGCATAAAAACTTAAGGAAACATGCGTATTTATTACTAAATCAGCAGTATCACCTGCCAAAAGCGGTAAATCTAGCACTCTGTTATAAATGTTAAAACCAAAAATGGACACCGATGAAATGAAGTATATATTTTTTTTAATAAAAGGAAAACCTCATTTACATACCAGATAATTTGTACGCACAGAAACTCTAACATATACCACTGTTTTTGTGTTTGGTCATTAAATATTTGTTTTTAACTTGGTATTGCTTTTTTCTTCACAATATTTAGAAAGATTAAGTTCTGACGTACTCCATGTTAAATGTTCGTGTAATTGAAATACATTTATATTCACAGAGAAGTTTTATATAACAAACATGTTAGCTCTTAAAAGGATGCAGTGAGAAACTGAAATTTTCATAACACATTGGAAAAGATGCCAAGGGAAAATATATTACAAATTTGAAGACTGAGCAGTGAATTATATAAATGACCAACCGCCTCTGATATGAATATTATGGCAGTGTCTGTGTTTTGCAATAGGAAACCCTTGAATGAAAAAAGTAATAAAAGGTGCACAACAGCTATATGTAATAAATATTCTACGAAAATTTCGTTCAGTGGTGTAAGAGAAGTTGCGGATAAAAGATGGGTATACCTAAAGCGTAACAAACAGATGGACGGAAATCCCGATTAATAAATACCCTCCCGCTTTTCAAGCAAGGGGTATGAAAAGGACTAATATAGGCAGGCAAGCATTATGGCTCATGCATTTTTTTGCTATTCAATGTCTCTGAATGTCTTTCTCAAGATTGTTGCAACTCAAAAAATCTGAAACAGTTGTCTGTATTTGAAATAATAATATTGTTCACTCAATTAACCTCCCGATCAAAGATTTTATTTTACACCATGTTCAACTCCCATGAGTGCTTTCAGTACTTTGATTTCATAAAGGTGCGACTTCATTCTGCGTTATCTTAGTAGATCAAGAAATAAAGGACAAAGGTCTACTTAACTCTTTTACTGCAAATAAAAAAAATTCAAATAATTTTCTCAAAATTGAAATAAAGGTTTTAAAAGTTTTGATATTGGAAAACTATAAGGTAAATCAAGAACGATGTTTTTGTTTAATATTTACTGATTGATAGAAAATATGAAATGTTTCATATGTTTTGGTACAGATGATACGATCAGACTTTTGTCAAAATTCTTGAGAATAACAATTTTTGTAATTTTTTTTTTTAATAATTAAAATAAATAGCTTTAATCAAGTAGATGCATGTATTAATTTTTCTCTCATAATTTCATAATAATTGGATTTCAAGGGACAAAAATCATATAAATTAAAAAGAGATAGATGCAGATGTGTTATGAACATAGAAAGTTTACTTTTGTAAACATATATTAGGAATTTGTTATCTGCATCATTTGCTTCCAAAATTGGTATAAGATTATGTACCAATTCAGGCATTCATTTTTTTTATTTGAGTCATCTGTCCTTAAATGAATTTATTCTTTTAAACTGTATGTGATAGGACTCTAAAAAGCTGACTAATAATTGCATCTCATTATATGACAAAAATACATGTAATTGATTAAAAATAGGGCCGTAATTTACACAGGAATTTACAACTTAGTGTAAAATCACAATAAAGATCCAATCCTAAATATGCAAACTTCATAAATTGAAGAGAAAATAAATTAGATATTAAGATGTAGAAGAATTATGAAGCTTAAAACAATTTAAAATAAAACTTGGGATCAAAGGTAAAGCACCAATTATTGGGTCAGATGCCTGTATGGAATAAGCATCCCCTGGCAACCGGACAACCGGTAAAAGAGTTTTTTTTTTGCCATGATCAGTGAAACTGAAAATTCTGTAGACATGCGTATCAGCGTAAAAATAATGGCCTTATATATATTGTATGTAAAGCGAAATTTGACTTTATAAGAGCCTGTTGATATCTCTTTGTATTATTTGCGAAAAGTAAAAAAAAAGAAGATCGCTCAAAGACAAGTGTTTAAACCATATGATGAAACGTATGGAGATAGTGAACAGTCTTTAAGCTGACACCATTTGCTTTTAGATAAATATAATAAAAAAAAAGAAGATCGCTCAAAGACAAGTGTTTAAACCATATGATGAAACATATGGAGATAGTGAACAGTCTTTAAGCTGACACCATTTGCTTTTAGATAAATGTGCTACTTATAACGTGAAAAGAAAGAAAAAGCTAAAATTGTAATGTTGAAGGAAATTCTAAATAGTAAATAAGTATATTACTGTAAAACGAGAAAATTTGGCGCATACGTATTTTAGCGCAAACGCAAGTGGGAATGCATTGGCGCAAATAAATTTTAGCGCTTGCACTTGTCAGTAAAATGTATAAATGTGATGTTTTGTTTTATCTTATCCACACCCGGATTCAACTTTTTGGTTAGTCAAGCACGGAAACATTATTGCTCCCATATATCAGTAAACATTCGTTAACTTTACCTCGGCACGTGTTGCTATCACATGGACGTGGTAAAATGTTAAAATTTATTTTATTTCTATTTTCAATTAAAAGAAATGGAGTATTTTTTTCATTTAAATCATATTAAAACAATGCATGCATCGACAGAAAATTACTTAGATAAAACGATAATCCTAATCAGGTATTGTCTGCAAGCTCAATTGCCATGCTTGATTGCATTGTTTACCTCGAGGCGATAGATGATTGACACGCCGAGAAGCCAAATTTGGAAGGTGCTAATGATAATAATCGGGTAACAACTACCGAGGTAACAATAGTTTAATTAAATTATAATTTGGTAGAACTTTCTGTCTTCCGAACATATGCAGTGCTAGTGTGTATATATAAAATTCTTCGACATTACCACTTCGCGCGTTCCGGTTTACATGTACATGTATTTATGTAAAAGCTTTGAACACACACACAAAATGATATTTAGACATCCTTTAGCGCACAATAAATTTTAGCGCTCAGGAGCTTTTGCGCCAAAGGCGCTAAAATTAGTAGTGCGGCAAATATTCTCGTTTTACAGTATCATCTGCCGGTTTTTGCCCAATCGTCTAGTTGTAAGAGTGCAAGAGTATTCGGCAGTAGCTGTTCCCTCCTTGCCCTCTAAGTTGTCAAGAACAAAGATGTCACATTATCCACTGTTTCTGTCCTGGATGTCCATTTATGTGGAAGGGAACATTTTGTAATCAAAGTATGCTACTGTAGTTTAAAATCATATCGTGATTGCGAGAGTCTGTCTGCTAACAATTTATATTGTTAAGAATTATATACAACAGAGGCAACATGTTGTGAACATTTGGACTCGTTTATAAACTTAAAATGGCTATAACAGATATATAGCAATAACAGCTGTAAAAAGGTGTCGCCAAAATAAAGTGATCTACAGTTTAATGATTTACCAAAGAACGAATCTTTTTTCACTTCATACAAATTTGGAAAATTGTTTTTATGATATTTAATAATCAGAACACATGTCTTAGGATAAAGACATTTTATTTTATTTACTTAGATATTTTTTATTTTATTGTAGCTTGTAAAGATGGTTACTTTGGTGTAAATTGTATGAATGCTTGCTCACAAAACTGTTCTCATACGCAGGACGAACAGGTGCTCCAAACTGCAATAAAGGTTAGATTTCTTGTATTCATATTAGTTTTTTTTTATTTTAAATATTAATTTTATAAGTAAGTAGGAATCATTTTGATGAAATATGGTCGATTTGGACCAAGTGGTTGATTTGCTTCGTTCCCTAACCAGACGAAAAAGATCCCATGGAAGAAGAAATTTCGTATACATCAGACA
Organism: Saccostrea cuccullata; assembly: GCF_032062105.1. Classification (NCBI taxonomy): domain Eukaryota; kingdom Metazoa; phylum Mollusca; class Bivalvia; order Ostreida; family Ostreidae; genus Saccostrea; species Saccostrea cuccullata. The sequence continues at coordinate 207,267 of NW_026926195.1, read as the reverse complement.
TGGTGTCTCTCTACACAGCACACTAAAAAGTTCTGATTCGTAGGTATTTTTCTGCAGTAAGAGTGATCTGCCCTTAGAACTACACTCTAAAAAATTAAAATTTACGATATATTACTCAATTTGTAATTAATTTTAGTATTCTTAACATTTTAAAAGGCCAAGATAAATTAATTGTATATGTCATTTGCATGTATTTTCTCTATTGAAGTAATTAATAGTGATTTCTATTCAGTGATACTGTGTTGTCTTTAAACATTTTTCCCGGGGGTAAATGCCACGCTCCATACAATGAAAATTAAATAAATAACCTCAATATTAACTCCTTTATACAATATATTTTTCTCAAAGTCTAAAAAAAATTTTCACTTGTGTAGAGAGGGTACTTTAATTGAATAAACCAAGCTGTATCAATAAAGAATACAAAGTAGTCAATCCTTTTTAAAATTGATCAAATTTAAAAAATCAATATATTTTTATATATGATAACTTTGATGTACCTACATGTTTTTAGAATGCCCATCGCGTTATGGAGCAAACTGTTCTTTTAATTTAGAATATTTTCAAATTATAATTATTTTATCGACATTTGCGACAGATAGAGCAGAAATTGTCCAAGAGGATGTCAGGACGGTTACAATGGAGAGACAAACAAAATAACACTGGTAAGTTTTAATTAATATCTTATAAATAACCTTTTCACAAATATTCTGAAATAAAAGATTTCTGAAACAGACAATTACATAATGTACAGCAATAAAGTGCGTTATATGCTGTTCGAAAGAGAATGATAAACCAATTATTCCTCTGCTTTTCCACTGATATAAGATTTATTTCAATATCGATAGAGAGGCCTTGATTTTAGTATGTTATTGAACAAAATTTAATCTCCTCTCGAAAGTTTGACTTATTTGTTATTATTTTAACTTAGCGAATAAACGTAGTAAACAAAACATTTAAAAAATCTTGCATTAATAAGGAACCAGAGTCATGATTTTTCATTTCATAGAATGTGAACAAAGAAATGAAAACGATTTGCATTTCGAAAAAATGTATTGTTGATTGAATCCAAAACGTTGTCTCAATATTTCATTCTAGCTTGTTTAATGTTTAAAGTTACTACATATCAAAAAATGTATACTACATTTTTCTTTCAAATAGATTATGTAGGTGCGAATTAAAAGCAAACTTTGGATTCTGATTACCAAATGGTTGGATCGTACGTCTCACTCGAACTGAATTTTGTTTTGATTGGAGTAACCTTTCTTTTAATAAGGTATGCAGGTAAGGTATGTTTCCTTCATCCCAAATGATAATATTGCATTACTGTACACATAGGGCTCGAGATTTAAGGATTAGGAAAATGTTGTGACAAGAAATATATATGGAATAGATTATTACTAAATTCAGCTAAATACATTTATATAATATCATTTAACCTGAGAGAGAGAGAGAGAGAGAGAGAGAGAGAGAGAGAGAGAGAGAGGGTAAGAAATTATCACGTTTTTATGCATATTCAGTTAATATAAATAATTTTTCATGTATATATTTGAAAAAAATTCTGTAACCCTCTTGTCCAGCAGGATGGATCTCAATTAGCAACAAGCAACATAAATGTTTTAATATAGTTTTTCCATAGCTATATACATGTCATTCAATAATAAAAGGAAAAAATATACTATCAGTTTGTTCATATCCATTATATTTTTCTTGCCTCTCTATTTCTGCACAATAGTGAGCCTCAATCTTATCATCTTCTTAACAATTGTATACTTTTCACACCCAAACGATTTTATTTGAATCTATTACATGGACTACTTAGACTTAACAGGGATTTTTAAAAGAAATAAAAACGAAATGAGAACTAGATTCGTTCCATGACAGTTGCGTCTTTAGTTTCATTCACTTCAGTGATGTCTACAGTTTCTGTTACATCAGTGTGGTATTCATTTTCAGTCACATAAGTAGTCTTTAGTGTCAGTCATTTCCGTGGTGTCCCCAGTTTTGGTAACCTCGGTGGTGTCTTTAGTTTCAGCCTCATCAGTAGTGTCTCCAGTTTCAGTCACTTGAGTGGCGCCCTCAGTTTCACTTATCTTTGTGGTGCTCGCTGATTTGGTCCCCGGGAAATCCTTTTCAATTGCTTTCTCCTTGATTGTATCCTTGTCATCTTAAAGAAAGAAATATTATAAAAATGTTTATTGGTCCTTATTTACTATAACACTTTAATTTTTTTTTCTTTCAATACATTTTACAACAAGAAATATGTCCATAGGAAAGAATGCCCCGATGACGATATATTAGTAAAGCAACATGAAAATTTGTGTGTGTATAAAATTTGATCAGTTTGGTTCAGGTAGGGCTTATAGTTACTAGGGAATAAAAATGTAGGTCCGATCCAGCATTCGAAGCAAGTCTGGTAGTGTCCATCTCTAGATGCATCATCCATGCAAGTTTGATTCAGGCAGGGCTCATAGCTACTTGGGAATGAAAATATAGGTCAGATCCAGCATCCGAAGCAAGTCTGGTAGTGTCCATCCCAAGATGCATCACCCATGCAAGTTTAGTTCAGATAGGACTTATAGTTACTTGTGCATGAAAATATAGGTCAGATCCAGCATCCGAAGCAAGTCTGGCAGTGTTCATCCCTAGATGCATCATCCATGCTAGTTTGGTTCAGGTAGGGCTTATAGCTAGCATCATCCATGCTATTTGGTTCAGTTACGGCTGATAGTTACTTGGGAATGAAAATGTAGGTCAGATCCAGCATCCGATGCAAGTCTGGTAGTGTCCATCTCTAGATGCATTATCCATGCAAGTTTGGTCCGAATAGGGCTTAAAGTTCCTTAGGAATGGACTTGTTCCAAAAACTTTAACCTTGTCACTCATCTGGAAAATATAGGTCAGATCCAGTATCCGAAGCAAGTCTGGTAGTGATCAACCCTAGATGCATCATCCATGAAAGTTTGGTTTGGGTAGGGCTTATAGTTACTTGGAAATGGACCTGCTCCAAAAACAATAACCTGGTCACTCATCTGGAAAATGTAGGTCAGATCCAGCATCCGAAGCAAGTCTGGTAGTGTCCATCCTTAGATGCATTATCCGTGCAAGTTTGTATCAACATGTGAAGTTTGATGACACCATCTTGAATGGTATGTTTAAAACTGAGCGAAACACTAATTTAAGACAAGCTAATTCAGAGAATTTGTGTCCCCCGCTTAGGGAAAAAGTAAACCATGCGCAGGGGGTGGGGGGTTGGATCCCCTTAACTGAATTTGTAGAATTATTAAATGTATACTAAAGCAAATAAAATATGCCAATATGGATATAAAGGTTTGATTGATTATTCTTTTTTATGTGTGTAGATGATTCTTTTAATATGGAATATTTATCACACTGTAATGATGATTTTATGTGTTTGTACAAGCCAGACCTCATTAATTTTTCATTTCACATGCTGAATACTATCATTTAGTAAAAAAAAAGTATTTCGAAAAAAAAATTGGATTTCCCGGGATTCGAACCCTGGTCCTCTCTCATGTTAAGCGAGAGACATACCACTACACCACGGAGCCGCGATATCATGGCGAAATTATATACAAACATTAAGTCACATACATGTATACTCGTATATTCACGTTCGATATAGTGTCAAAATTTAACACAATGCATGTTGTCTAATTTAACCTTTATTAAACAGTTCTAATAGATGTAATAAGAATATAAAGTCCGCCGAGAACCTGTTTTTTTTATACGTAACAACTCTCCTTCATGCCCCTGTGCTAAAAATAGCGACATGTACTAATAAAACGAACGGGGCGGGACACTTTGAGAGAGGTGAGAGAGGTCCTAGGGACTTTTGGTATAAAATTACATAGCAAAAGCTCAACATCCTCTTGATTGATTGATTGATTGTATATTGTTTAACGTCCCTCTCGAGAATTTTTTTTTACTCATATGGAGACGCCACCACTTGCCGGTGGAGAGCTACAAATTTTGACCTATGCTCGGCACTCAGGGCCTTTGAGCAGTGAGGGATCTTTTTCGTGCCAGCACCTTCTGCGACACGGGGCCTCGGTTTATACGGTCTCATCCGAAGGACCGGTCTTCACGTCCCGCAGTGGGATTCGAACCCGCGACGTAAAACATCCTCTTGAAATATCGTCCGAAAACGATAGTGTTACACACAAACAGAATGTATACATTTATGACCTTGACCTTTGACCTTTTGACCTCAAAATCAATAGGGGTCTTTTTTAGTCCATAGAGAGTTGCTATGCGCAGTTTCATTGCAAAAGCTCAAAGGGTTCTCGAGATATCGTGTGGAAACAAAAGCGTTACAGACAGACAGAAAGATGGACGGACGGACGGACAGACCCAAATAAATATCCCCCACTTTTCAAGCGGGGGACAAAAAGTGAGGTCAAGGTCAATGGAAAAGTCAAGGTCAAAAAATGTTGATGCAGTTGCATATCCTCATCAATATCTATCATCATATAAAGTTTGATGAAAATATCTTGGATAGTTTCTTTGAAAGTCAGCTTTGAACAGAGCTAAACGCAAAGTGTGACGGAAGGACGGAAGGACAGAAGGACGGAAGGACGGAACACGGACATGACAAACACTATATGCCCCGGCCATTTCATGGCAGGGCATAAAAATTCTACCAAGCGATTTATTGACTTAGATGACGTTGTAGTATCTATTCCTAATTTCTAATTTTGATATCAAATTGCACATAATTTGTCAATCTATTTCAGTTGTTTTTTTTATATAACACACTAGTATGCAAATATTCATATTCATACTTTGGATATCTTTTATCATAAGTGATTGATTGATTAGATACACAAATAAAATGAACCATGACAAAAAATGTTTTATTGTTTATACTCATCATTATTCAACCCCCCTACCTTGCGGTGTGTTTTCCTTCTCTATGTATTTAAACACGGACAGAGTGTTGTCGTCCAAAGATCCAACCCAAAGATCATTTTTGAAATGGTAACTCAAACCTCGAAACTCAGTTATTCCATCCTCAGTCGTCAGTAAATATTGAAGAAAATACCCATCCTTATCCAGCATGCGGACAGTGTAGGTGGACGTATCACAAATAAGGATATGTAACAGAGAGTTTGTGCAAATGCTCCTGGAGAAAGTTCTTCATGTCGATTATCTGGGTAGCAGAAGCGAATCTCTCCCTCCCGATCCTTCACTACCACACGATTCTAATCCGACTCTATGACATCTCCATTAAGATTCTCTGCTATATACACAGGATATGTGAAGAGTTTCCTTCCAGTCCATGTGTACTGGATGGTTTGGGTCTCTTGACCTTTCACGTTATAACGAGCTATCCTTGCTCCCCTTTCTTCTGCAGGGCCAGGAACTCTTTTTAACATTCCAACCAACAGATCTCCAGAAATGCGAGATAAACAAACACACCGAGGGCTCCATGACTCTGATGATTTTATGAATGGAATCTTTGTTTTATTATGTGCAGAAAGCTTGTTGATGTTATAGTTCTCGTCAATATAAATGAGATCACCGTCCTGGGTGACTGAATGATTACCTCTAGTGTTATCTATATCTGTTAGACAATCTAACGTTTCTCCTAATTCGTCTGTTAATATAAGATTTCTAGATGATTCAGTTACCCAAGCACGGTCTGCATCCACACAAAAATGTGATATCCTTTTTTAATACCTTTAACGCTGAAAGATTTCTGAAGCACCGCTTTAGACAGCATCTCATTGACAAGAAACATTCATTAAGATACTTTTATTTGAAGATTGGACGTCATTAAGAATACGAAAACATCATCTCAGTTCAATGTTATATATTCATGAAAAACACTAGTCTTTTTTCAAGAGGCAAAGTTTATTTTCATCTCTATTGGAATAAAAGATAAAAAAAAACTAAAAAAAGAAAAAGAAAAACAAAACAAAAGAAATATGCAACATAATCATCGTACGAGGGCTGATAAAAAAGTTCGCAAACTAATTCTCTATCTACCTAACTACAGTTCTGACAAGAATGAAATTTGTCACAAATATAGCCCTAAACATGTGCTTTATGCAGTATGAGTCATGTTGAAATGTGCGTCATAATTATGACGTCATGATGTTAAAATGACGTCAATATAGAGGCGACTGCGACGAAAATGGATGAGTCAATCGTACTTGAACAAAGAACTATAATAAAATTTTATGTAAAACTAGGTAAATCCTTCACGGACATATACGATGATTTACATAAAGTTTATGGGGAATGTGGGCTTTCAAAAGGTACAATAAGTAAGTGGATGAAACGTTATATTGAGGGAAGGGAGACGGTGAAAGATGATGATAGATCTGGGTGCCCGCTGAAGGTAAGTACCAAGATAAACGTGTCTGAGGTTGAACAATATGTAATGAAAGATTGAAGAGTTACGATTAGGGAAATAGCTAAAGATCTTAGCATGTCCTGTGGAACAGTTCAGAAGATTTTAACGAGTAAGCTTAACATGCGGCGAGTTTGTGCGAGATGGGTCCCTCGCCTCCTTCAATGTATTTATACGCCAGTCATGTTCCATACGTATACATGCAGGTTGAACGTTGACCTTTCAGTAGTATTTCAATATAGAGAAATTTACATGCCACAGGTATCACGGAGAATAAACAAAATTTACTTTTGTAGTGTTTATCGCAGGGAAAACAATTGGAAATGGAAATATTTGCTTATCAATTCTTTTTTGCATCTTTAATTCAGTATTAATGATTTATCGTACTGTCGCACATCTAGAAGTGCAATGTATCCCAAGCGTTTTTTTCATATTTATTTCGTTACTATAAACAAACTTTTATTCGCGTGGAAGAAATATCCGCAAGTTCCGCGATCTACTTTAACTCGCGAATATTAATTGCCGCGAAGAACTCATTTTCCTCAAGTATTTGTAGAGAATGTTTCCTCAGTCGCTAATATTAATCGTCGCAGATTGATTTTAAATTGATGAATAGCCAAAAATAGTTTGTTTACAGAAGTTACCAACGCCTCATAATCATTCCTAATTATAGGGCAGTGCTATTGAATTTACTGGTTAAAATATATGCCCCTTTATCATGAAATCTATCACTATCTATAACTATAAGGTGTAATTTTAAAAAGTGAATTAAAAAAAACATACCTGATTCCTCCTTTTTATACATAAACTTAACAAGAAAGAAAGGTATAGATGTAAATATACTTTAAAAAATGATTGGAATGAAAACTTTTACAACAAAATGTCTTATATAGCAGACATAAGCTATAGTCATTTGGGATAACATAACAAAATCGTAACATTTTTAAACTCTGAGGACAATGGGTAGAAGCCAGTGCTCGAGAAAGTCTGGCCACGTGTATCTGTATAATTCTTGGCATAGAAAATACATGTACTTGTCTTTAGTCCTAAAAGAAAATCTAAGATTCGGTTGAATTTCTGCATTTTTTGAAATGCCCCGATTGTCTAAAGATTAAAGTGAACGTTTCATAGGGATGCCCCAAGCAGGCATGTCCCAAAACTCTGTCGCAGCTTCCTCTGAAGACAATTCCAGACCACTGGATCTACTGATGACCGGACCCGCAGTGGAAGACCAAGAGCTTTCACCTAAAAGGTGGACTGTAAAATCTGTTTTCTCCATCTGCGAAACAGATTTTTAACTGCGGTAGATACTATTCACAAAGTTTTAGGTAGGAGGATTAGCCCTAAGACAGCGTGAAACCGACCGAAGCATTGCGGTTCGAAAGCCTGTAGCCCATAGACCGCTACAAACTTGGGCACGTCATCACTTGCGCTTTCATTTGCAAGACTGGTCTAGAGTACTCTTTAGTGATGAGTATCTTTTTAGTTTGAATTGGCGATGGAATAACCCGTGTCTGGAGGCGAATTGGAATGCGTTTTTCAGGTTGCTGTGAGACGGAAGTAGACAGTTTTGTGGTGGTAGTGTAATGGTTCTGGGAGGAACTTTTTGGAGGAAACCGTATAAGATTTAGTGAACGGTAAGCTGAAAGCTCAAAGATACAGAGATGAATGCAACAGCACACAGGGCTCGAACAACAAGAGATTTTCTGAAGTAAAACAACGTGGAATTTCTAGACTGGCCCTCAAAATCTCCGAATCTCTCGTAAATTGAACATGTTTGGGATGAGTTGGGTATGATAGTAAGGATGCGCAGACCCAACCCGCAGAGTCTTTTGCAACTGGCGACAGCATTAGAAGAGTAATAAGATAATATCTAGGGACACATAATTCGACGATATGTTTCCTCTATGTGTCGCAGAACTGAATGCAGGCGGTGGTCACACAATGTACTGCCTTGTTAAATCATATCAAAACCCCAGGTTAGATCAAAGAACTGTTCTAAGCCCAAGTGTTTAAAAAGAATATTTTCAAACAACGGTACCTTATTATTATAACCAAATACTCTTTTGATTCTATAACTTTTAATATATTGGCAGCAAATTATTTCTACTATACCTTTCTTTTTTTGTGTAGTTTATAATACATGCATGTTAATTCAAGTAGTCATTGATTTAAAAAAAACATAATTACCTTCCAGATAACTTTCCTTCTCTATGTATTTAAACACGGACAGAGTGTTGTCATCCAATGATCCAACCCAGAGTAGGTCATTTTAAAATCATAACTCAAGCTTCGAAATTCAGTAATCCCATATTCGTATGAGAATGTGAAAAAAAAATGTATGGACGGAGAGCTACAGTGACACCCATTGTAAAAACTGCATATTATTGCGCACAAAAAGGGCTTTGTTTCTCGATTTATTTCTCCATGTTTTTAAACTGTCATCTCAAAATATTACTAACCGTGTGTTCCTACATTGTAGCATATTATTTCACTTATTGCACGACAAAACATCCTTTATAACTGTTGTTAATACATCTAGACCTCCTGGTCCTGAAATTAAGATCATCGAAAATTTCATCTATTTATACTGCCATTTTGGTTTGCAAGATAATTCGGTCCAACATGCTTCGTGCAGATGTCAACTACGAGAGTACTTGAAAAGTGAGAAAGACATTTATTGAAATCTATTTTTTACGATTGAGGTAATAATTTGGAAGAATTAATCCAGAACTAAGTGCAACTTTTTGTGTACAATAAATATAAAGATTTTACTATAGGTGGAACTTCAGCTCTCCGGTCTGTCAATATTTTTTTCGGAGAGCTGCAGTTCTGCAGCAACAATAGTTCAAATATACAATATAATGGGCGTAAAAGTTTTCTGCGAACAGAAATGAATATTCAATGATCGAAAAATGCTTTAATACTAAAAAAAGTTTGCTAATAGGATACTTTTTTAGTTCCAGATTTAATAAAACCTGCACATAATAATCAACATTTAAAACAATGTTATTATGGCGTGTAAGTTTATTTTTTCAAAACATGAGATTAAATCATTGATTTAAGATAGAGTCTCGCACATATAAAACAGCTAGTGATATACATTTTTGTTCTAATTTGGCTTAGTATGATCTAATATTGCTTGAACTTCTGACAAGATATTAAACATCTAAAAATTTGACATGTGTACCTTGAGTATACAATGTTTTTTTTTTCGAAATAACGTAAACAAGACATATTTTAAATTGCAAGAGAAAGGATTACGTAAAAAATACAGCCCAAAATATGTTAAAAAAAAATCAATATTTGCTATGTATGAATAAATATGTAAATCAAAAAAACATTTACAGTACAGTGTTTCATTTTCTATAAATTCAAGGGGCACAGTTTCTAGAGGAAAAATCTGTTAGAGTTGCACTTTAAATGCTAAAACACATAACTTAAATCAAATAAGATTTGGGAGACATAAATCATACAGTTACTAATATTTCTACCAGTATGGGACTGCTTTCTATAACCTCCTAGCTTTATCTTATTCAACCTGCAGATGCCGAGACTCTTTGTAATTTGAGGCAATATACATAATTATAGTCACAATTTCTCTATTTATGTCGAGATACTAATTGATTGCAAGACCACTTTCTTCGATTCACAAAGCACAACAATAATGTTGGATTCAACAGTTTGCTATTTTAGACAAGTTTACCTGTAGTTAAGGTAGGATTCTTCTATTATTTCTTGTATTTAAGGAACGAAGCGGTTTACATGTATAAAAAAGCGTAAACTGTTCCATCCCAGTTTAACCGTATAAAATGGGTAACTATTAAATTCGTTGCTTATGATTTAATTTTCATTCATTTGATGTAAGAAAAAGAGATGATTGATCTGACAAAATGACTTCAGATTGTACAAAATTTGAATGTAATGTCAGGCGGATTGATACGTAATTGACGCAAGCCATTGTGACGTAGGCAACACATTTTATACGATATAAAGTAAATTTTTTATCCAATCAAATACAGTGTTACAATCAGAATTTAATCATTTAAAAATAAGTGAAATTTTCACAGAATTAAGAAGAAAATATCATTAAGTGATGGAATCAGTTAAATTGAATTTGACCGTTTTATATCAGAGACAATAATGTCAGGCCAAGATCATTACCTCTTTCCTGAACATTAATAAGAAAAAAATAACTGTTGCCAATTATGCAATCCTTACTTGTATTTTAAAAGATTGAATGTTTTCCTTTTGCATAAAAAGATACTACAAGAAAGGGCCTATAAGATGATATTATAAATTGACATTAACAATTTAAATAAAATTGATATTTGCTAATCCGAATTTTTTCTACTTTTCTTAAATTTTTAGGATATATTAAATATTTTTAGATGCTTCATATATTAAAAATTTCCTCATTTTCACATATGGTAAAGTTGTCATATAAAAATACAAAATGACACAAAAACAAAAGCTTTGACCGTTCACGAAGAAAAAAAAATACTTTTTACGGATTCTTGGTTCAAATCTGTACTCAGATTGGAAGCTTATACATGTTAAAGCTAACATAGTTCTAGTTTGTTTGAAAAGTCATATTTATTTGATATATCAATGAACTTTAGTACCTTTTGATTAATTAAACATACATTTGAAACGTTCTTCAAGTCTTCAAGTGTAAAAATGATATCTAAATTCATTGTACTATAACAATTTTGAGAGGCAGAAAAGATATTTTCATACGCCACCATTCCGCCAAAAATATAGTCCCTGCTAATTTTCAAACACGGTTTTCAATTTCTAGTTAAAGTTGTACATTCGTGACGAGGAAAGAAAAATATGGTCTTTTAAATCTCTTACACCTAAATATGGTTACTGAACTAAGTGTATCATCTTCAAATGTACTTTGAATATTTCATCTAGTCAGAAACCAGAGAAAAATCTTACCTTAGGTCTATGATGTCACTTAGTTCAGTAACCATGTTTAAAAACAATATTTTGTAAATTCTAAGGTCGTACAAATGACCTTTGTACAATATAAACTGTCATTGGGTCGTATTTTGGCTGACTTGTTTCAGGTAAATATTAGGCCTCTTTTAATGATAAATTTGACTAAGGGATGTTCTATCCTCTTGATCAAAGAGACCGGCCAAAAAGAGATGCTTACTCCACCAAGGCACCTCATTTCACATTTGTATTTCTGGAGGTTCCTGTTTATGCTTTGTTTACGGATTCGTCCTGTTCATTGTTTTTTAATCAAGCACTATTTTTTTTAGTTTCATTTTTTCATTCCATGTTCTGGGATGGTACAAAGTTTGTTATTTCCAAAAGTCGCTTTGAAACTAATAACTATGTCATAAAATTGCATCATTTTGCTATACCAATCCATCTTTCATACTGATAATAATACATTGTATTTATTATAGAAAAAAATCCATATTTTAACTTTTTGAAAAGCATATTCAAACTTGTCTCAACAAAATGGAACACGTCAGGAAAAGATCAGAGAGTGTCCTTGACCAAGTTAAATTTCAAAATTTGCGACTTAAGATAAAAAAATATTTAAGAGAAATGTGACAAGCAGAAGACCAAAGGTCTGTGTTATCTTTACCACGTGATCACTTGAACAACTTGAGATAACAAACCCCTGTAAGAACTATTTTAGTCAATTCGTTTAAAGAAAGGTACGCATGTCTTTAGTACTATTACTTTTTACATTATTTTGCATAATTTATTCATCAACTTTTTTCTATATAACAAGGATTTTTACGGTTTTTCTATATAATTTATTTATCAACATTTTTTGCATAACAAGGATTCTTGACTGTTGCATGATATCAACATCCAATTATTATGTAAGTATATAAAAGCATTCAAAATATATTATTTATTCTTTTTATTTAAAAAACAAGAAAATCAAATAACACATAATACCTTTCTTCTTTAACTTCACTGCAAAAGTCATTAGGTAATTGCAATTTTGACATAACAAATCAATAATTAGATTATTGTACATAAAATAATCGCCTTAATTTTGCTTATAGATTTATAAATGTAAATCTTGAATGAAATTCTTACAGGGACTAGTGTATTCTTCACAAGGAAAAAACCAAAACGAATAATAAAGTCTTACATCTATTGGGTAGGTTTAATAACAAATTGCATTTTAAAAGACACACGAATGAGAATGTTTGCTTGAAGCCGTTGAAACGCAATACAGGTTGTTTTTAAAATATGTAAAATTAAAATGCATCTTGCCCGAGATTAAAGCAAATTTCAGACTCAAAATATTTGGAATATCAAAAACATTCAAAGATAATTATGTTTATCGTACACTTTATACAATCCTTCAACAGAATTTTAGTAGAAAACTAAGCTTTTTAAGCGTCATGGACAACTTCGTACATTAAAATTAAACTTGTATCTTTCGCTTCTTGTGATTTGTCATTAACTTTGTTATATCTTACCTTTTACCTTTTATTTTAACGTATCTTGCAATTGCTACATTTTTTTTTTTTTACAAAAGAAAGCTTAGAAGCCTTATTTGAGATTCGAGTTTCGAAAAACAAAACTCAAATTTCGAGATTAAAATTTGAGATTTTATATCAAACAGAAATCGAGTTCAAGATTTGTACTTTTTCAATCAAGAAATCTTTTATAACTGACAGGTCATTTAACTAAATAATAATGTATGAAAAGATACCTTATTATTAAGAAAAAACGAATCAACCTATTTTAAGGTTAAGATTAGAAAAAATATGAATGTGTTTTTAACTTTATTTTTCCTGCTTTGTTTCACACATTCAAGAACTGAAGACTGTATCATATAATATTAAATCAAGATTGTTTATTTGCAATTTATTTTATCCAATGTCATATGAGTTGCCACACGCATGTTTTCGTTATCAGTCCTTCGTTTTCATGATAAATATTTGCATTTTGGTTGGAAATTGCGGCCATGACCTACATTATACAAGTATTTAAATTACACAGTGGAACTTGTGTATTTGATTGGTTCTATATTGTGCAAGATCTAAGTGGATTACCATTGATGGGGTTTGTCAATGCATTACAAGAATTACTATGAATATTGAATATACAGATTAGTACTAAACAAATACATAAAGTGGTATTAAAGTTAAAAATATCCCGATAGCATCGACATATACAATGTACTATAAAATATCAAACATTGTCTATTTTATGCCTTTGTCCCCATAATAATTATGTCTGATTACCAATTTGGCTTGACGAGGAATTTTAACTTGGGATTGCCATCCTTAACGTTCAATCATTCATAGTTCAGTCGGTAGAGCGCTCTCTCCTTGTTCGAAAGGTCGTGAGCTCCAATCTCGGCCACGATTGACCTAAGTCGATAAAAAATGGCTGGCAACTATTCCTTTGCAACTGAAAGTTACAGATCCTTCGAACGAAACCTTAAAAACTGAGTCCACTTGTCATGTTAGACGTTGGCACGATAAAGATCCGTCACTGCTCAAAAGCCGTAAGTGCCGAGTAAAGGTCAAATTTGAAGCCCATCACCAGTATATGATGACGCCTATATATAAGTGAAATATTCTGGAATGGACGTTGAACAATATCCAGTCAATCTATCAATCTCATTTAAAAGGGGAAGTTCTATCTACGGGCCTGAAGAAAGAGATAGAATTTTTTTGCATAGGCCACCTTACTCAAGGAGCTATCTCATCGACTGGCCTTTCAAACTTGGTCTTTGCCCATTCTTTAAAATATTGTTACAAGCTCTAACCATTTTGTAACCCCTATTAACATTAATTGTAATGTCACCTGAAATGTTGCTCGCTTATGATTCTCTCTTGGTTGTGCAATAATCAATTAAATGTAGATACAATTTCTTTTTACCCTTCGAAGATTCTGACTAAAAGACTTTTGCAGATCGCATTTCATGCCCATCCTGTAAGAATCTGAAAAATACGGGACCATTCTGCAATGGAGATATTCTTGATAAAACTTTTTTATATATAATTCTAGACATACTTTACTTCATAACATCTTTTTACCTTTACCTTTAAAATTGATTTTATACACCCAGCACTCTTTCTTACATTGTTATTATAAAAAAACATTTACTTGCCTGTTTTTTTATAAATAAATTTCGAATTACGACTTTGTAATGATAAAAGCTTAGCAAAGGAAAAGTGAGTAATTGAACCTTAACAACCATTTGATTTGCTAATCTAGATCAGTCAAATTTTGAATCACTTTTTTGAATTTCGTACATATATGTATTTAGTGACTGAAATCTCAAATGTGTCCTAATGGGCGTAATAGTTTTTTTTTTTTTTTGCTAAGTTAATTTTTCTTGAAGTATAGAGCTTCAAATGTTAGAAACAAGGTTTCATCTGAGAAATCCAATAAAACAGACAAATCCTAAACAGAGTGCAAAATCATTTTCCCTGAAAATGGAAACACTAGAGATGGGCACAGGTGCTTATGAGACGTTTACATCATCTGCAAACAAAAATTAGACCCAATATTGCTTGATTTTGCAAACAACTTCATTATATTGTTAATGCAATTTGAAATATACTTACTTTTGATAAGATTAATATCATCTCATCTCGACTTACATGTATTTGTAAGTAGTCTGTCTCAGTATAAGACTTTTCCTGTTTTCCTCCTTTTCCTATTCTCAGAGCATGCTCTTGCGTATCAGAGAAGGAACATTAAAACAAATCCAGGTTATAGATAAATGTGTCTTCTTAAATACGGAAAGCAGTCAATAGAAAAATAAAAAAAAACTCGTTTGAGATAAAGCATCCAAATGAGCAAAAATGGGGATACAGTGGTGTGTTTTATTTTGAGTTCAGTATCTACATTCATTGAGTGTATACAAATAAAATTACAGTTTATAGTAAATTGAAAAAGGAATAAAAGACATTTTTAAAAAAGTACATTAATATACTATTTACTTATGTTTTAGCTCTTTTCATTCCATCTGTATTGGACGTAAAGGGAACAACCAGAGATGAGTGGAATCAGGATAGCATTGTTACTTTGCATCTTCTTCTCCTCTGCATTGCTTTCCTATTCTAACTATGATGAAGCAGGTAATTAAAGCCCTTATTTTCTCAGCATTAATTTGTTTGGTTGCCCCATCCCGATTCAAGACTTAAAAATATATATCAATAGGTACGTTAGAAAATTTTTCTTTCCGAAATCCAATTTTACTGCTTAGTTTTAATTTTTTCAGAATGCATAAAAAGGTATGCTTCCTGGTAGTTAATAAAAATTGAGTCGGGTAATTTTTAGCCAGTCGGTCGGGAGAATGAAACAAACTAATAGAAGACTTAAATGTTATCATTTTACATCAAAGTTTGAATTCTAATGCAATTGAGTTGTTACATGTATTCTCATTGGCTAAGAACTTACCTTTGCGACTGTTAAATGAGCATTAACGGTAGCAAACTACTTTTATTAGTATTCATACGCCGTTGCCAGTGTAAATAAAAATGGCTACCGGGGGTATCGCTTCGACAGAATCTAACGGTAGCGATTTTTCTGATGGTGAAAATGAAAGATCGGCACAGAATTTTGACATGGGGTTTGCCTTTCAATCTCAGTCTGAGTCAGGAAGCGCAGAAATGTCTGTAGACATTAAATATGAGAACATCGACTTCGCAGACGACTCAGATCTTGAGGAAGCCCTGCTAAGCTGTTTAACCCAAACGGATGATAGTGGGTCTACGGGAACTGAACAAGGAAGATTCCCCAATTTGACAGAGACAGATTTGACAAATATCGAAGAAAACAAAGATTCCCTAGGAACCATAAAACAAACGAAGTGGGCAGTGTCTCTTTTCCGTGGTGTGTATATCAAAACAAATACAGGACCCACACATGACCCCAAACATCTTAAAAATACATACATATATCTCATACATACATAAATATTAAATGGAATGAGAATATCTCATGAAATAATTTAATGAAAAATATTTTGTTAATCAATATGAAACAGAGCAAAAATGTCTTATGGTAGAAGGGTCTATCCTCTTTGAGGAATTTGATTCCAGACATCACGCCACCCTTCTTATTGGGATATGAGGATTACCACAGACATGATTTTCTCACAAAAACATCATGAAAATAAATAGTAATATATTTCTTTAAAATGTAAAATGTGTAATTGGGTATCAATATTAAAAATACATCCACACAGCAAAATTTTTTTTCTATAAAATTATAAGGCAAAAATTGAATAAAAAAGTCATAAAAAAGATGCCTGAAATACAAAACTAGATGCTGTCATGAGACAGTAATACCCGCACTAAGGTGTTTGCCTCTAAATACACAATCCTACGGGCGGCTTACCAAGGAAAAAGTCAAAATAATTCTATATAATTCAGGCACGTAGCATCGTTTTTGAAAGTGGGGGGGGGGGGCAACCTGAGAAAATTTTTTTTAATAACCTAAAAAAATTAACAAGGAAAAAAATGAAATGGGGGGGTGGGGGTGGGGGGGTGGTGGCCCCTTTTTTTTCAAGGCAAAATTACTTTCACTTCCAATTTTTCCCATATTTCCTTGCAATGTATATACTGTGGTTAAAAGTGGGGGGAGGGGGCAACCATCTTTTTAATGGACATTTTCTTATAGTACAGGTAATGTTGGGAAAAAAAAGGGGGGGCAGCCCCCCCCCCCGGTTGCTACGTGCCTGTAATTTACATATGTATTCATAAAATTGGGTATGAAATTATCCCTGTGACCTATAACTCAGAACCTCTTATATTTATTTTACATGCTTAATTCATTATATACCAGTTTGAATTCTATTAATAATGTAAATTAGATTTTGATAAATGTTTTGCTCATATTAGGACCTTTTTAAATTTACTAACCCCCCCCCCCCCCCTCTCGACACCACAATCACACAGTACATACTTTTGGGAATAGGCTAGATGGAACAGTTTTGTTAAAACAGTGTTTGTTATGAATTAATTTAAAATTTGTTCTTGACATGTAAATTCTACATCACATCACGTTGCGTCACCCATTATCATATTTTTAGATTAAACTCCATTCGGTACACCTCGGCCGATTCCCACTTCATCTGATAAGGTGACGGAATCGACGCACTCGGAGTTCCTCGGATGACTCGTACCTCGCACATAACCTCGGACGTCAACGGTGATCTACCATCTTACTGTTTCAGTCATGTGATCTTATTTGAATTTCATTCAAATGTCATACATTTGAGATCGGAGTTATTGTGTGGCGCACTCAACAGTTTGTTCTAGCTTTCAAAGCCTACGTACATAAGGTTGTAATCAAAACCTGTTTACGATAAAGAATTGCACATATTTAGAAACATTTTCGAGGAACGTTATGCAGAGCGAACTATGAAATGCGTGAAAAGGCAGTTTCCGGCGAAGAAATGTAAGGATCTGGTGCGTATTCCTCCACTAATCACATCCGAGGTTTGAATGGAGCGAAGCGGAGTCAGCCGAGGATTGCCGATTGGAATCGACGGCACGGAGGTTTTCCGAATGGAATATCATTATAACATGCTGCAGAATGGTGTGCTTTGGATTAATTCATTTTGTGTTATAATTGGATTTATATTTCATGAAGTTTACAGGACCTATGGAGGTCGGTAAGTACAAGTTTAAGTATAGTGGGGGTAAAATAAACCCAAACGATTATGTTAAAGTTCAAAAAGGGTCAAAGATCATCACATGCCACACTAGACGAATTTCATATTGTGAAGTTATCTCCCCTTGTCGATGTGACATTCAGTTACTGCCAATACTGGTGCGGATCCAGAATTTTTTTCGGGAGTAGGGAGGGGGGTTCACATCTCAGTCAAAATATTCATGCCTAGAATTTCCTGACAAGCAGGAGAAAAAAATCATACACTGAAAACAAATAAACAAAAAAAAAACCCAATGTTTTCTTAGTTAGGGAGAGGATGTCCAAAATCATTTTTTATTTGCTTCAGTATATAGTCTTGTATAAATAACAAAGGAAATTCCAGGGGTGGGGGGTGGGGGTGGGGGTTCCAATCTCCCTACCCACTCCCTATCCCTGAAATAACAATCTATTTTGTGATTCCAATTAAATAGTATATTTTTTTCCATTTGACTAATTATGTACATATTTTGTTTCTTGTGTTTATATTATGTCTGTATATTTGTCTGCAGAAATTATAACCTTGCCCATAAGTTTTAAGTGGGATGGGCTATACAATTGGCTTCCACATTTTATAGGTTTATTTCTTGTGACAATTAAGACCTTTTATTTGGGTACCATTAATTTTTACCTCTGATCACTTGACCTAGAATACACATTTTTACAAGAAAAATACCCAACTTTAAACTTGGCCTAAATTTTGATCAGTAGGTGCTAGGGCTTTCATGCTTAACATGTGTATTCATTGTGAACAGTCAACAGGTATAAATATGTTTGACCTTGACCGTAGAGTTTGAACCACTTAAAAAATTAACCTTGGCAATTAACTTTTGAAGAGGAAGTACTAGGGATTACTTATTTCACATGTGCATTCCTTGTGACAAGACTTTTTTCTGATACCAACAATTGAACCGTTTGACCTTGACCTTTGAGTTTGACATATATTTGAGAAACTTCAACCTTCGCCATAGGCTACCAGACAGGGACATCAGTGTTTCACAAACACATCTTGTCTTCATTATTATTTGGTGGTGTCTCCATATGACGGAAAAATTCCAATGAGATACGTATTCACAAAAAACAAACAAATTACTAAAGAAAATATAAAACATGAATATGTTGGTCATGCATATCTCTGCATGAAAAAAAACCCAGCTTTTCAAGTACTGCAACCATATTGTAACCCTTTCAAAACACTCATTTGAGCTTTTCTGGTTTCCTTGTCATATAACGTCTGCTGTGACATGTTGTCCATCTGTTTGTCTGAAAACTTTTTACATTTTTAACTTTTCTAGATCCACTGGTCCAATTTTACCCATGCAATTCATATAGAAATATGTACATTTGTATGTCAGACTGTTCTTCTGTCTGAATAAAATTAACCTTGGTTATCACGGTCATATCTACTGAATGAGAAGAGACAAGACATTCATATTAAACTTATGTACTAGTATTTACCTGTGAGAATGGCATGTTTTTTTTTTTTTTTTTTTTTTACATATGACCTAGAAGTTTGACCTACTTGCAAAAGAATTAAATTGTTATAAATTTATCATTTTGAAAGAGAAAAGTTAGGGCATTCATATTATAATGCATGTATATTATTACCTGTGATAAGATCTTTCCAAATGAATCATGACTTTTACTCTGTGACCTTGACCTTGAAGCCTAACCTACTTTTCAAAAATGTTGCATTTGCTTATAACTTTTGATTGAGATGAGATATG